>NW_025956074.1:0-22276 GCF_023159225.1 Perognathus longimembris pacificus | reverse complement strand
TTCTGAGAATAAAAACAGCTGCAGTTTGTTAAGGTAATTACACAGGGGAAAGGATAATGTACTGGGAACTCCTCAGTAGAATCTGATTTATGGTGAGGGGAGAGAGATAAAAGCTCATTTAGGAACGGCATGAACATGCTGCGTACGTAGCTGTTTATCAGTAAATATCTCCACTGAGATTAAGAAAAGCAGTAGCTTAATAAATTAAGTACTTCCTGGTATGGTTACTGTACTGGTAACTCCTCAAAAGAATCTGGATTGTGGTGAGGGAGCAGAGAAAAAAGCTCATTTAGGACCTGCACTTACGAAAGGAGTAGGCAGCTGTATATCAGGGTGTAAACCTTCTGAGAATAAAAACAGCTGGAGCTTATTAAGGTAATTACACAGGGGAAAGGATAATGTACTGGTAACTCCTCAGAAGAATCTGATTTGTGGTGAGGGGAGAGAGATAAAAGCTCATTTAGGAACGACATGAACATGCTGCGTAGGGAGCTGTTCATCAGTACATATCTCCACTGAGATTAAGAACAGCAGTAGCTTAATAAATTAAGTACTTCCTGATTTGGTTACTCTACTGGTCACTCCACAAAAGAATCTGGATTGTGGTGAGGGAACAGAGAAAAAAGCTCATTTAGGGCCTGCACTTACGAAGGGGGTAGGCAGCTGTCTATCAGGTTATAAACCTTCTGAGAATAAAAACAGCGGAAGCTTGTTAAGGAAATTACACAGGGGAAAGGATAATGTACTGTGAACTCCTCAGAAGAATCTGATTCGTGGTGAGGGGAGAGAGATAAAAGCTCATTTAGGAACGACATGAACATGCTGCGTACGTAGCTGTTTATCAGTAAATATCTCCACTGAGATTAAGAAAAGCAGTAGCTTAATAAATTAAGTACTTCCTGGTATGGTTACTGTACTGCTCACTCCACAAAAGTACCTGGATTGTGGTGAGGGAACAGAGAAAAAAGCTCATTTATGACCTGCACTTACAAAGGGGGTAGGCAGCTGTATATCAGGGAGTAAAACTTCTGAGAATAAAAACAGCTGGAGCTTGTTAAGGTAATTACACAGGGGAAAGGATAAAGTACTGGGAACTCATCAGAAGAATCTGATTTGTGGTGAGCGGAGAGAGATAAAAGCTCATTTAGGAACGACATGAACATGCTGCGTAGGTAGCTGTTTATCAGTAAATATCTCCACTGAGATTAAGAACAGCAGTAGCTTAATAAATTAAGTACTTCCTGGTATGGATACTGTACTGGTAACTCCCCAAAAGAATCTGGATTGTGGTGAGGTAACAGAGAAAAAAGCTCATTTAGGACCTGCAC
The DNA here is from genome assembly GCF_023159225.1 of Perognathus longimembris pacificus. Taxonomy (NCBI): domain Eukaryota; kingdom Metazoa; phylum Chordata; class Mammalia; order Rodentia; family Heteromyidae; genus Perognathus; species Perognathus longimembris. The sequence goes on along the minus strand of NW_025956074.1, from coordinate 20,948 downwards.
TTACAAAGGGGGTAGGCAGCTGTATATCAGGGAATAAACCATCTGAGGATAAAAACAGCTGGAGCTTGTTAAGGTAATTACACAGGGGAAAGGATAAAGTACTGGGAACTCCTCAGAAGAATCTGATTTGTGGTGAGGGGAGAGAGATAAAAGCTCATTTAGGAACGACATGAACATGCTGCGTACGTAGCTGTTTATCAGTAAATATCTCCACTGAGATTAAGAAAAGCAGTAGCTTAATAAATTAAGTACTTCCTGGTATGGATACTGTACTGGTAACGCCCCAAAAGAATCTGGATTGTGGTGAGGGAACAGAGCAAAAACCTCATTTAGGACCTGCACTTACGAAGGGGGTAGACAGCTGTATATCAGGGAGTAAACCTTCTGAGAATAAAAACAGCTGGAGCTTGTTAAGGTAATTACACAGGGGAAAGGATAATGTACTGGGAACTCCTCAGAAGAATCTGATTTGTGGTGAGGGGAGAGAGATTAAAGCTCATTTAGGAACGATATGAACATGCTGCGTAGGTAGCTGTTTATCAGTAAATATCTCCACTGAGATTAAGAAAAGCAGTAGCTTAATAAATTAAGTACTTCCTGGTATGGTTACTGTACTGGTAACTCCCTAATAGAATCTGGATTGTGGTGAGGGAACAGAGAAAAAAGATCATTTAGGACCTTCACTGACGAAGGGGGTAGGCAGCTGTATATCAGGGAGTAAACCTTCTGAGAATAAAAACAGCTGGAGCTTGTTAAGGTAATTACACAGGGGAAAGGATAATGTACTGGGAACTCCTCAGAAGAATCTGATTTGTGGTGAGGGGAGAGAGATAAAAGCTCATTTAGGAACGACATGAACATGCTGCGTAGGTAGCTGTTTATCTGTAAATATCTCCACTGAGATTAAGAAAAGAGGAAGCTTGGGCTGGGGATATGGCCTAGTGGCGAGAGAGCTTGCCTCGTATACATGAGGCCCTGGGTTCGATTCCCCAGCACCACATATACAGAAAATGGCCAGAAGTGGCGCTGTGGCTCAAGTGGCAGAGTGCTAGCCTTGAGCAAAAAGGAAGCCAGGGACAGTACTCAGGCCCTGAGTCCAAGGCCCAGGACTGGCCAAAAAAAAAAAAAAAAAAAAAAAAAAAAAAAAGAAAAGAGGAAGCTTAATAAATTAAGTACTTCCTGGTATGGTTACTGTACTGGTAACACCCCAAAAGAATATGGATTGTGGTGAGGGAACAGAGAAAAAAGCTCATTTAGGACCTGCACTTACGAAGGGGGTAGGCAGCTGTATATCAGGGAGTAAACCTTCTGAGAATAAAAACAGCTGGAGCTTCGTAAGGTAATTACACAGGGGAAAGGATAATGTACTGGGAACTCCTCAGAAGAATCTGATTTGTGGTGAGGGGAGAGAGATAAAAGCTCATTTAGGAACGACATGAACTTGCTGCGTAGGTAGCTGTTTATCAGTAAATATCTCCACTGAGATTAAGAAAAGCAGTAGCTTAATAAATTAAGTACTTCCTGGTATGGTTACTGTACTGGTAACTCCCCAAAAGAATCTGGATTGTGGTGAGGGAACAGAGAAAAAAGCTCATTTAGGACCTGCACTTACGAAGGGGGTAGGCAGCTGTATATCAGGGAGTAAACCTTCTGATAATAAAAACAGCTGGAGCTTGTTAAGGTAATTACACAGAGAAAGGATAATTTACTGGGAACTCCTCAGAAGAATCTGATTTGTGGTGAGGGGAGAGAGATAAAAGCTCATTTAGGAACGACATGAACATGCTGCATACGTAGCTGTTTATCAGTAAATTGCTCCACTGAGATTAAGAAAAGCAGTAGCTTAATAAATTAAGTATTTCCTGGTATGGTTACTGTACTGGTCACTCCACAAAAGAACCTGGATTGTGGTGAGGGAACAGAGAAAAAAGCTCATTTATGACCTGCACTTACAAAGGGGGTAGGCAGCTGTATATCAGGGAGTAAAACTTCTGAGAATAAAAACAGCTGGAGCTTGTTAAGGTAATTACACAGGGGAAAGGATAAAGTACTGGGAACTCATCAGAAGAATCTGATTTGTGGTGAGCGGAGAGAGATAAAAGCTCATTTAGGAACGACATGAACATGCTGCGTAGGTAGCTGTTTATCAGTAAATATCTCCACTGAGATTAAGAAAAGCAGTAGCTTAATAAATTAAGTACTTCCTGGTATGGATACTGTACTGGTAACTCCTCAAAAGAATCTGGATTGTGGTGAGGGAACAGAGAACAAAGCTCATTTAGGATCTGCACTTACAAAGGGGGTAGGCAGCTGTATATCAGGGAATAAACCATCTGAGGATAAAAACAGCTGGAGCTTGTTAAGGTAATTACACAGGGGAAAGGATAAAGTACTGGGAACTCCTCAGAAGAATCTGATTTGTGGTGAGGGGAGAGAGATAAAACTCATTTAGGAACGACATGAACATGCTGCGTACGTAGCTGTTTATCAGTAAATATCTCCACTGAGATTAAGAAAAGCAGTAGCTTAATAAATTAAGTACTTCCTGGTATGGATACTGTACTGGTAACGCCCCAAAAGAATCTGGATTGTGGTGAGGGAACAGAGCAAAAACCTCATTTAGGACCTGCACTTACGAAGGGGGTAGGCAGCTGTATATCAGGGAGTAAACCTTCTGAGAATAAAAACAGCTGGAGCTTGTTAAGGTAATTACACAGGGGAAAGGATAATGTACTGGGAACTCCTCAGAAGAATCTGATTTGTGGTGAGGGGAGAGAGATTAAAGCTCATTTAGGAACGATATGAACATGCTGCGTAGGTAGTTGTTTATCAGTAAATATCTCCACTGAGATTAAGAAAAGCAGTAGCTTAATAAATTAAGTACTTCCTGGTATGGTTACTGTACTGGTAACTCCCTAATAGAATCTGGATTGAGGTGAGGGAACAGAGAAAAAAGCTCATTTAGGACCTTCACTGACGAAGGGGGTAGGCAGCTGTATATCAGGGAGTAAACCGTCTGAGAATAAATACAGCTGGAGCTTGTTAAGGTAATTACACAGGGGAAAGGATAATGTACTGGGAACTCCTCAGAAGAATCTGATTTGTGGTGAGGGGAGAGAGATAAAAGCTCATTTAGGAACGACATGAACATGCTGCGTAGGTAGCTGTTTATCTGTAAATATCTCCACTGAGATTAAGAAAAGAGGAAGCTTAATAAATTAAGTACTTCCTGGTATGGTTACTGTACTGGTAACACCCCAAAAGAATATGGATTGTGGTGAGGGAACAGAGAAAAAAGCTCATTTAGGACCTGCACTTACGAAGGGGGTAGGCAGCTGTATATCAGGGAGTAAACCTTCTGAGAATAAAAACAGCTGGAGCTTCGTAAGGTAATTACACAGGGGAAAGGATAATGTACTGGGAACTCCTCAGAAGAATCTGATTTGTGGTGAGGGGAGAGAGATAAAAGCTCATTTAGGAACGACATGAACATGCTGCGTAGGTAGCTGTTTATCAGTAAATATCTCCACTGAGATTAAGAAAAGCAGTAGCTTAATAAATTAAGTACTTCCTGGTATGGTTACTGTACTGGTAACTCCCCAAAAGAATCTGGATTGTGGTGAGGGAACAGAGAAAAAAGCTCATTTACTACCTGCACTGACGAAGGGGGTAGGCAGCTGTATATCAGGGAGTAAACCTTCTGATAATAAAAACAGCTGGAGCTTGTTAAGGTAATTACACAGAGAAAGGATAATGTACTGGGAACTCCTCAGAAGAATCTGATTTGTGGTGAGGGGAGAGAGATAAAAGCTCATTAGGAACGACATGAACATGCTGCATACGTAGCTGTTTATCAGTAAATTGCTCCACTGAGATTAAGAAAAGCAGTAGCTTAATAATTTAAGTACTTCCTGTTATGGTTACTGTACTGGTAACTCCCCAAAAGAATCTGGATTGTGGTGAGGAAACAGAGAAAAAATCTCATTAGGACTTGCACTTACGAAGGGGGTAGGCAGCTGTACATCATGGAGTATACCTTCTGAGAATAAAAACAGCTGGAGCTGTTAAGGTAATTACACAGTGGAAAGGATAATGTACTGGGAACTCCTCAGAAGAATCTGATTCGTGGTGAGGGGAAAGAGATAAAAGCTCATTTACGAACGACATGAACATGCTGCGTAGATAGCTATTTATCAGTAAATATCTCCACTGAGATTAAGAAAAGCAGTAGTTTTATAAATTAAGTACTTCCTGGTATGGTTACTGTACTAGTAACTCCCCAAAAGAATCTGGATTGTGGTGAGGGAACAGAGAAAAAGCTCATTTAGGACCTGCACTTACGAAGGGGGTAGGCAGCTTTATATCAGGGAGTAAACCTTCTGAGAATAAAAACAGCTGGAGCTTGTTAAGGTAATTACACAGGGGAAAGAATAATGTACTGGGAACTCCTCAGAAGAATCTGATTTGTGGTGAGGGAAAAGAGATAAAAGCTCATTTAGGAACGACATGAACATGCTGCGTAGGTAGCTGTTTATCAGTAAATATCTCCACTGAGATTAAGCAAAGCAGTAGCTTAATAAATTAAGTACTTCCTGGTATGGTTACTGTACTGGTAACTCCCCAAAAGAATCTGGATTGTGGTGAGGGAACAGAGAAAAAGCTCATTTCGGACCTGCACTTACGAAGGGGGTAGGCAGCTGTATATCAGGGAGTAAACCTTCTGATAATAAAAACAACTGGAGCTTGTCAAGGTAATTACACAGGGGAAATTATAAAGTACTGGGAACTCCTCAGAAGAATCTGATTTGTGGTGAGGGGAGAGAGATAAAAGCTCATTTAGGAACGACATGATCATGCTGCGTAGGTAGGTGTTTATCAGTAAATATCTCCACAGAGATTAAGAACAGCAGTAGCTTAATAAATTAAGTACTTCCTGGTATGGTTACTATACTGGTAACTCCACAAAAGAATCTGGATTGTGTTGAGGGAACAAAGAAAAATGCTCATTTAAGACATGCACTTACGAAGGAGGTAGGCAGCTGTATATCAGGGAGTAAACCTTCTGAGAATAAAAACAGCTGGAGCTTGTTAAGGTAATTCCACAGGGGAAAGGATAATGTACTGGGAACTCCTCAGAAGAATCTGATTTCTGGTGAGGGGGAGAGAGATAAAAGCTCATTTAGGAACGACATGAACATGCTGCGTAGGTAGCTGTTTATCAGTAAATATCTCCACTGAGATTAAGAAAAGCAGTAGCTTAATAAATTAAGTACTTCCTGGTATGGTTACTGTACTGGTAACTCCCCAAAAGAATCTGGATTGTGGTGAGGGAACAGAGAAAAAAGCTCATTTAGGACTTGGACTTTCGAAGGGGGTAGTCATCTGTATATCAGGGAGTAAACCTTCTGAGAATTAAAACAGCTGGAGCTTGTTAAGGTAATTACACAGGGGAAATGATAATGTACTGGGAACAATTCAGAAGAATCTGTTTTGTGGTGAGGGGAGAGAGATAAAAGCTCATTTAGGAACGACATGAACATGCTGCGTAGGTAGCTGTTTATCAGTAAATATCTCCACTGAGATTAAGAAAAGCAGTAGCTTAATAAATTAAGTACTTCCTGGTATGGTTACTGTACTGATATCTCCCCAAAAGAATCTGGATTGTGTTGAGGGAACAGAGAAAAAAGCTCATTTAGGACCTGCACTTACGAAGGTGGTAGGCAGCTGTATATCAGGGAGTAAACCTTCTGAGAATAAAAACAGCTGGAGATTGTTACGGTAATTACACAGGGGAAAGGATAATGTACTGGGAACTCCTCAGAAGAATCTGATTTGTGGTGAAGGGAGAGAGATAAAAGCTCATTTAGGAACGACATGAACATGCTGCGTAGGTAGCTGTTTATCAGTAAATATCTCCACTGAGATTAAGAAAAGCAGTAGCTTAATAAATTAAGTACTTCCTGGTATGGTTACTGTACCGGTAACTCCACAAAAGAATCTGGATTGTGGTGAGGGAACAGAGAAAAAAGCTCATTTAGGACCTGCACTTACGAAGGGGGTAGGCAGCTGTATATCAGGGAGTTAACCTTCTGAGAATAAAAACAGCTGGAGTTTGTTAAGGTAATTACACAGGGGAAAGGATAATGTACTGGGAACTTCTCAGAAGAATCTGAATTGTGGTGAGGTGAGAGAGATAAAAGCTCATTTATGAACGACCTGAACATGCTGCGTAGGTAGCTGTTTATCAGTAAATATCTCCACTGAGATTAAGAAAAGCAGTAGCTTAATAAATTAAGTACTTCCTGGTACGGTTACTGTACCGGTAACTCCACAAAAGAATCTGGATTGTGGTGAGGGAACAGAGAAAAAAGCTCATTTAGGACCTGCACTTACGAAGGGGGTAGGCAGCTGTATATCAGGGAGTTAACCTTCTGAGAATAAAAACACTGGAGCTTGTTAAGGTAATTACACAGGGGAAAGGATAATGTACTGGGAACAATTCAGAAGAATCTGATTTGTGGTGAGGGGAGAGAGATAAAAGCTAATTTAGGAACGACATGAACATGCTGCGTAGGTAGCTGTTTATCAGTAAATATCTCCACTGAGATTAAGAAAAGCAGTAGCTTAATAAATTAAGTACTTCCTGGTACGGTTACTGTACCGGTAACTCCACAAAAGAATCTGGATTGTGGTGAGGGAACAGAGAAAAAAGCTCAGTTAGGACCTGCATTTACGAAGGGGTTAGGCAGCTGTATATCAGGGAGTAAACCTTTGAGAATAAAAACAGCTGGAGTTTGTTAAGGTAATTACACAGGGGAAAGGATAATGTACTGGGAACTTCTCAGAAGAATCTGATTTGTGGTTAGGGGAGAGAGATAAAAGCTCATTTAGGAACGACATAAACATGCTGCGTAGGTAGCTGTTTATCAGTAAATATCTCCACTGAGATTAAGAAAAGCAGTAGCTTAATAAATTAAGTACTTCCTGGTATGGTTACTGTACTGGTAACTCCCCAAAAGAATCTGGCATTGTGGTGAGGGAACAGAGAAAAAAGCTCATTTAGGACCTGCACTGACGAAGGGGGTAGGCAGCTGTATATCAGGGAGTAAACCTTCTGAGAATAAAAACAGCTGGAGCTTGTTAAGGTAATTACACAGGGGAAAGGATAATGTACTGGGAACTCCTCAGAAGAATCTGATTTGTGGTGAGGGGAGAGAGATAAAAGCTCATTTAGGAGCGACATGAACATGCTGTGTAGGTAGATGTTTATCAGTAAATATCTCCACTGAGATTAAGAAAAGCAGTAGCTTAATAAATTAAGTACTTCCTGGTATGGATACTGTACTGGAAACTCCCCAAAAGAATCTGGATTGTGGTGAGGGAACAGAGAAAAAATCTCATTTAGGACCTGCACTTACGAAGGGGGTAGGCAGCTGTACATCAGGGAGTAAACCTTCTGAGAATAAAAACAGCTGGAGGTTGTTAAGGTAATTACACAGGGGAAAGGATAATGTACTGGGAACTCCTCAGAAGAATCTGATTTGTGGTGAAGGGAGAGAGATAAAAGCTCATTTAGGAACGACATGAACATGCTGCATAGGTAGCTGTTTATCAGTAAATATCTCGACTGAGATTTAGAAAAGCAGTAGCTTAATAAATTAAGTACTTCCTGGTATGGTTACTGTACTGGTAACTCCCCAAAAGAATCTGGATTGTGGTTTGGGAACAGAGAAAAAAGCTCATTTAGGACCTTCACTTATGAAGGGGGTAGGCAGCTGTATATCAGGGAGTACACCTTCTGAGAATAAAAACAGCTGGAGCATGTAAAGGTAATTACACAGGGGAAAGGATAATGTACTAGGTACTACTCAGAAGAATCTGATTTGTGGTGAGGGGAGAGAGATAAAAGCTCATTTAGGAACGACATGAACATGCTGCGTACGTAGCTGTTTATCAGTAAATATCTCCAAAAGCAGTAGCTTAATAAATTAAGTACTTCCTGGTATGGATACTGTACTGGTAACTCCCCAAAAGAATCTGGATTGTGGTGAGGGAACAGAGAAAAATGCTCATTTAGGACCTGCACTTACAAAGGGGGTAGGCAGCTGTATATCAGGGAATAAACCATCTGAGGATAAAAACAGCTGGAGCTTGTTAAGGTAATTACACAGGGGAAAGGATAAAGTACTGGGAACTCCTCAGAAGAATCTGATTTGTGGTGAGGGGAGAGAGATAAAAGCTCATTTAGGAACGACATGAACATGCTGCGTACGTAGCTGTTTATCAGTAAATATCTCCACTGAGATTAAGAAAAGCAGTAGCTTAATAAATTAAGTACTTCCTGGTATGGATACTGTACTGGTAACGCCCCAAAAGAATCTGGATTGTGGTGAGGGAACAGAGCAAAAACCTCATTTAGGACCTGCACTTACGAAGGGGGTAGGCAGCTGTATATCAGGGAGTAAACCTTCTGAGAATAAAAACAGCTGGAGCTTGTTAAGGTAATTACACAGGGGAAAGGATAATGTACTGGGAACTCCTCAGAAGAATCTGATTTGTGGTGAGGGGAGAGAGATTAAAGCTCATTTAGGAACGATATGAACATGCTGCGTAGGTAGTTGTTTATCAGTAAATATCTCCACTGAGATTAAGAAAAGCAGTAGCTTAATAAATTAAGTACTTCCTGGTATGGTTACTGTACTGGTAACTCCCTAATAGAATCTGGATTGTGGTGAGGGAACAGAGAAAAAAGCTCATTTAGGACCTTCACTGACGAAGGGGGTAGGCAGCTGTATATCAGGGAGTAAACCTTCTGAGAATAAATACAGCTGGAGCTTGTTAAGGTAATTACACAGGGGAAAGGATAATGTACTGGGAACTCCTCAGAAGAATCTGATTTGTGGTGAGGGGAGAGAGATAAAAGCTCATTTAGGAACGACATGAACATGCTGCGTAGGTAGCTGTTTATCTGTAAATATCTCCACTGAGATTAAGAAAAGAGGAAGCTTAATAAATTAAGTACTTCCTGGTATGGTTACTGTACTGGTAACACCCCAAAAGAATATGGATTGTGGTGAGGGAACAGAGAAAAAAGCTCATTTAGGACCTGCACTTACGAAGGGGGTAGGCAGCTGTATATCAGGGAGTAAACCTTCTGAGAATAAAAACAGCTGGAGCTTCGTAAGGTAATTACACAGGGGAAAGGATAATGTACTGGGAACTCCTCAGAAGAATCTGATTTGTGGTGAGGGGAGAGAGATAAAAGCTCATTTAGGAACGACATGAACATGCTGCGTAGGTAGCTGTTTATCAGTAAATATCTCCACTGAGATTAAGAAAAGCAGTAGCTTAATAAATTAAGTACTTCCTGGTATGGTTACTGTACTGGTAACTCCCCAAAAGAATCTGGATTGTGGTGAGGGAACAGAGAAAAAAGCTCATTTACTACCTGCACTGACGAAGGGGGTAGGCAGCTGTATATCAGGGAGTAAACCTTCTGATAATAAAAACAGCTGGAGCTTGTTAAGGTAATTACACAGAGAAAGGATAATGTACTGGGAACTCCTCAGAAGAATCTGATTTGTGGTGAGGGGAGAGAGATAAAAGCTCATTTAGGAACGACATGAACATGCTGCATACGTAGCTGTTTATCAGTAAATTGCTCCACTGAGATTAAGAAAAGCAGTAGCTTAATAATTTAAGTACTTCCTGTTATGGTTACTGTACTGGTAACTCCCCAAAAGAATCTGGATTGTGGTGAGGAAACAGAGAAAAAATCTCATTTAGGACTTGCACTTACGAAGGGGGTAGGCAGCTGTACATCATGGAGTATACCTTCTGAGAATAAAAACAGCTGGAGCTGTTAAGGTAATTACACAGTGGAAAGGATAATGTACTGGGAACTCCTCAGAAGAATCTGATTCGTGGTGAGGGGAAAGAGATAAAAGCTCATTTACGAACGACATGAACATGCTGCGTAGATAGCTGTTTATCAGTAAATATCTCCACTGAGATTAAGAAAAGCAGTAGTTTTATAAATTAAGTACTTCCTGGTATGGTTACTGTACTAGTAACTCCCCAAAAGAATCTGGATTGTGGTGAGGGAACAGAGAAAAAGCTCATTTAGGACCTGCACTTACGAAGGGGGTAGGCAGCTTTATATCAGGGAGTAAACCTTCTGAGAATAAAAACAGCTGGAGCTTGTTAAGGTAATTACACAGGGGAAAGAATAATGTACTGGGAACTCCTCAGAAGAATCTGATTTGTGGTGAGGGAAAAGAGATAAAAGCTCATTTAGGAACGACATGAACATGCTGCGTAGGTAGCTGTTTATCAGTAAATATCTCCACTGAGATTAAGCAAAGCAGTAGCTTAATAAATTAAGTACTTCCTGGTATGGTTACTGTACTGGTAACTCCCCAAAAGAATCTGGATTGTGGTGAGGGAACAGAGAAAAAGCTCATTTCGGACCTGCACTTACGAAGGGGGTAGGCAGCTGTATATCAGGGAGTAAACCTTCTGATAATAAAAACAACTGGAGCTTGTCAAGGTAATTACACAGGGGAAATTATAAAGTACTGGGAACTCCTCAGAAGAATCTGATTTGTGGTGAGGGGAGAGAGATAAAAGCTCATTTAGGAACGACATGATCATGCTGCGTAGGTAGGTTTTTATCAGTAAATATCTCCACAGAGATTAAGAACAGCAGTAGCTTAATAAATTAAGTACTTCCTGGTATGGTTACTATACTGGTAACTCCACAAAAGAATCTGGATTGTGTTGAGGGAACAGAGAAAAATGCTCATTTAAGACATGCACTTACGAAGGAGGTAGGCAGCTGTATATCAGGGAGTAAACCTTCTGAGAATAAAAACAGCTGGAGCTTGTTAAGGTAATTCCACAGGGGAAAGGATAATGTACTGGGAACTCCTCAGAAGAATCTGATTTCTGGTGAGGGGAGAGAGATAAAAGCTCATTTAGGAACGACATGAACATGCTGCGTACGTAGCTGTTTATCAGTAAATATCTCCACTGAGATTAAGAAAAGCAGTAGTTTAATAAATTAAGTACTTCCTGGTATGGTTACTGTACCGGTAACTCCACAAAAGAATCTGGATTGTGGTGAGGGAACAGAGAAAAAAGCTCATTTAGGACCTGCACTTACGAAGGGGGTAGGCAGCTGTATATCAGGGAGTTAACCTTCTGAGAATAAAAACAGCTGGAGTTTGTTAAGGTAATTACACAGGGGAAAGGATAATGTACTGGGAACTTCTCAGAAGAATCTGAATTGTGGTGAGGTGAGAGAGATAAAAGCTCATTTAGGAACGACATAAACATGCTGCGTAGGTAGCTGTTTATCAGTAAATATCACCACTGAGATTAAGAAAAGCAGTAGCTTAATAAATTAAGTACTTCCTGGTATGGTTACTGTACTGGTAACTCCCCAAAAGAATCTGGATTGTGGTGATGGAACAGAGAAAAAAGCTCATTTAGGATTTGCATTTAAGAAAGGGGTAGGCAGCAGTATATCAGGGAGTAAAACTTCTGAGAATAAAAACAGCGGGAGCTTGTTAAGGTAATTACACAGGAGAAAGGATAATATACTGGGAACTCCTCAGAAGAATCTGATTTGTGGTGAGGGGAGAGAGATAAAAGCTCATTTATGAACGACATGAACATGCTGCGTAGGTAGCTGTTTATCAGTAAATATCTCCACTGAGATTAAGAAAAGCAGTACCTTAATAAATTAAGTACTTCCTGGTATTGTTACTGTACTGGTAACTCCCCAAAAGAATCTGGATTGTGGTGAGGGAACAGAGAAAAAAGCTCTTTTAGGACCTGCACTTACGAAGGGAGTAGGCAGCTGTATATCAGGGAGTAAACCTTCTGAGAATAAAAACACTGGAGCTTGTTAAGGTAATTACACAGGGGAAAGGATAATGTACTGGGAACAATTCAGAAGAATCTGATTTGTGGTGAGGGGAGAGAGATAAAAGCTAATTTAGGAACGACATGAACATGCTGCGTAGGTAGCTGTTTATCAGTAAATATCTCCACTGAGATTAAGAAAAGCAGTAGCTTAATAAATTAAGTACTTCCTGGTACGGTTACTGTACCGGTAACTCCACAAAAGAATCTGGATTGTGGTGAGGGAACAGAGAAAAAAGCTCATTTAGGACCTGAATTTACGAAGGGGTTAGGCAGCTGTATATCAGGGAGTAAACCTTTGAGAATAAAAACAGCTGGAGTTTGTGAAGGTAATTACACAGGGGAAAGGATAATGTACTGGGAACTTCTCAGAAGAATCTGATTTGTGGTTAGGGGAGAGAGATAAAAGCTCATTTAGGAACGACATAAACATGCTGCGTAGGTAGCTCTTTATCAGTAAATATCTCCACTGAGATTAAGAAAAGCAGTAGCTTAATAAATTAAGTACTTCCTGGTATGGTTACTGTACTGGTAACTCCCCAAAAGAATCTGGCATTGTGGTGAGGGAACAGAGAAAAAAGCTCATTTAGGACCTGCACTGACGAAGGGGGTAGGCAGCTGTATATCAGGGAGTAAACCTTCTGAGAATAAAAACAGCTGGAGCTTGTTAAGGTAATTACACAGGGGAAAGGATAATGTACTGGGAACTCCTCAGAAGAATCTGATTTGTGGTGAGGGGAGAGAGATAAAAGCTCATTTAGGAGCGACATGAACATGCTGTGTAGGTAGATGTTTATCAGTAAATATCTCTACTGAGATTAAGAAAAGCAGTAGCTTAATAAATTAAGTACTTCCTGGTATGGATACTGTACTGGAAACTCCCCAAAAGAATCTGGATTGTGGTGAGGGAACAGAGAAAAAATCTCATTTAGGACCTGCACTTACGAAGGGGGTAGGCAGCTGTATATCAGGGAGTAAACCTTCTGAGAATAAAAACAGCTGGAGGTTGTTAAGGTAATTACACAGGGGAAAGGATAATGTACTGGGAACTCCTCAGAAGAATCTGATTTGTGGTGAGGGGAGAGAGATAAAAGCTCATTTAGGAACGACATGAACATGCTGCATAGGTAGCTGTTTATCAGTAAATATCTCGACTGAGATTTAGAAAAGCAGTAGCTTAATAAATTAAGTACTTCCTGGTATGGTTACTGTACTGGTAACTCCCCAAAAGAATCTGGATTGTGGTTTGGGAACAGAGAAAAAAGCTCATTTAGGACCTTCACTTATGAAGGCGGTAGGCAGCTGTATATCAGGGAGTACACCTTCTGAGAATAAAAACAGCTGGAGCATGTAAAGGTAATTACACAGGGGAAAGGATAATGTACTAGGTACTACTCAGAAGAATCTGATTTGTGGTGAGGGGAGAGAGATAAAAGCTCATTTAGGAACGACATGAACATGCTGTGTACGTAGCTGTTTATCAGTAAATATCTCCACTGAGATTAAGAAAAGCAGTAGCTTAATAAATTAAGTACTTCCTGGTATGGTTACTGTACTGGTAACTCCCCAAAAGAATCTGGATTGTGGTGAGGGAACAGAGAAAAAAGCTCATTTAGGACCTGCACTTACGAAGGGGGTAGGCAGCAGTATATCAGACAGTAAACCTTCTGAGAATAAAAACAGCTGGAGCTTGTTAAGGTAATTACACAGGGGAAAGGATAATGTACTGGGAACTCCTCAGAAGAATCTGATTTGTGGTGAAGGGAGAGAGATAAAAGCTCATTTAGGAACGACATGAACATGCTGCGTAGGTAGCTGTTTATCAATAAATATCTCCACTGAGATTAAGAAAAGCAGTAGCTTAATAAATTAAGTACTTCCTGGTATGGTTACTGTACCGGTAACTCCACAAAAGAATCTGGATTGTGGTGAGGGAACAGAGAAAAAAGCTCATTTAGGACCTGCACTTACGAAGGGGGTAGGCAGCTGTATATCAGGGAGTAAACCTTCTGAGAATAAAAACAGCTGGAGTTTGTTAAGGTAAGTACACAGGGGAAAGGATAATGTACTGGGAACTTCTCAGAAGAATCTGATTTGTGGTGAGGTGAGAGAGATAAAAGCTCATTTAGGAACGACATAAACATGCTGCGTACGTAGCTGTTTATCAGTAAATATCTCCACTGAGATTAAGAAAAGCAGTAGCTTAAAAAATTAAGTACTTCCTGGTATGGTTACTGTACTGGTAACTCCCCAAAAGAATCTGGATTGTGGTGAGGGAACAGAGAAAAAAGCTCATTTAGGACCTGCACTTACGAAGGGAGTAGGCAGCAGTATATCAGGGAGTAAACCTTCTGAGAATAAAATCAGCTGGAGCTTGTTAAGGTAATTACACAGGGGAAAGGATAATGTACTGGGAACAATTCAGAAGAATCTGATTTGTGGTGAGGGGAGAGAGATAAAAGCTATTTTAAGAACGACATGAACATGCTGCGTAGGTAGCTGTTTATCAGTAAATATCTCCACTGAGATTAAGAAAAGCAGTAGCATAATAAATTAAGTACTTCCTGGTATGGTTACTGTACTGGTAACTCCCCAAAAGAATCTGGACTGTGGTGAGGGAACAGAGAAAAAAGCTCATTTAGGACCTGCACTGTCGAAGGGGGTAGGCAGCTGTATATCAGGGAGTAAACCTTCTGAGAATAAAAACAGATGCAGTTTGTTAAGGTAATTACACAGGGGAAAGGATAATGTACTGGGAACTCCTCAGTAGAATCTGATTTATGGTGAGGGGAGAGAGATAAAAGCTCATTTAGGAACGGCATGAACATGCTGCGTACGTAGCTGTTTATCAGTAAATATCTCCACTGAGATTAAGAAAAGCAGTAGCTTAATAAATTAAGTACTTCCTGGTATGGTTACTGTACTGGTAACTCCTCAAAAGAATCTGGATTGTGGTGAGGGAGCAGAGAAAAAAGCTCATTTAGGACCTGCACTTACGAAAGGAGTAGGCAGCTGTATATCAGGGTGTAAACCTTCTGAGAATAAAAACAGCTGGAGCTTATTAAGGTAATTACACAGGGGAAAGGATAATGTACTGGTAACTCCTCAGAAGAATCTGATTTGTGGTGAGGGGAGAGAGATAAAAGCTCATTTAGGAACGACATGAACATGCTGCGTAGGTAGCTGTTCATCAGTACATATCTCCACTGAGATTAAGAACAGCAGTAGCTTAATAAATTAAGTACTTCCTGATTTGGTTACTCTACTGGTCACTCCACAAAAGAATCTGGATTGTGGTGAGGGAACAGAGAAAAAAGCTCATTTAGGGCCTGCACTTACGAAGGGGGTAGGCAGCTGTCTATCAGGTTATAAACCTTCTGAGAATAAAAACAGCGGAAGCTTGTTAAGGAAATTACACAGGGGAAAGGATAATGTACTGTGAACTCCTCAGAAGAATCTGATTCGTGGTGAGGGGAGAGAGATAAAAGCTCATTTAGGAACGACATGAACATGCTGCGTAGGTAGCTGTTTATCAGTAAATATCTCCACTGAGATTAAGAAAAGCAGTAGCTTAATAAATTAAGTACTTCCTGGTATGGTTACTGTACTGGTAACTCCCCAAAAGAATCTGGATTGTGGTGAGGGAACAGAGAAAAAAGCTCATTTAGGACCTGCACTTACAAAGGGGGTAGGCAGCTGTATATCAGGGAATAAACCATCTGACGATAAAAACAGCTGGAGCTTGTTAAGGTAATTACACAGGGGAAAGGATAAAGTACTGGGAACTCCTCAGAAGAATCTGATTTGTGGTGAGGGGAGAGAGATAAAAGCTCATTTAGGAACGACATGAACATGCTGCGTACGTAGCTGTTTATCAGTAAATATCTCCACTGAGATTAAGAAAAGCAGTAGCTTAATAAATTAAGTACTTCCTGGTATGGTTACTGTACTGATATCTCCCCAAAAGAATCTGGATTGTGTTGAGGGAACAGAGAAAAAAGCTCATTTAGACCTGCACTTACGAAGGTGGTAGGCAGCTGTATATCAGGGAGTAAACCTTCTGAGAATAAAAACAGCTGGAGATTGTTACGGTAATTACACAGGGGAAAGGATAATGTACTGGGAACTCCTCAGAAGAATCTGATTTGTGGTGAAGGGAGAGAGATAAAAGCTCATTTAGGAACGACATGAACATGCTGCGTAGGTAGCTGTTTATCAGTAAATATCTCCACTGAGATTAAGAAAAGCAGTAGCTTAATAAATTAAGTACTTCCTGGTATGGTTACTGTACCGGTAACTCCACAAAAGAATCTGGATTGTGGTGAGGGAACAGAGAAAAAAGCTCATTTAGGACCTGCACTTACGAAGGGGTTAGGCAGCTGTATATCAGGGAGTAAACCTTCTGAGAATAAAAACAGCTGGAGTTTGTTAAGGTAATTACAAAGGGGAAAGGATAATGTACTGGGAACTTCTCAGAAGAATCTGATTTGTGGTGAGGTGAGAGAGATAAAAGCTCATTTAGGAACGACATAAACATGCTGCGTAGGTAGCTGTTTATCAGTAAATAT
This sequence comes from Perognathus longimembris pacificus, assembly GCF_023159225.1. NCBI lineage: Eukaryota > Metazoa > Chordata > Mammalia > Rodentia > Heteromyidae > Perognathus > Perognathus longimembris. Next base: position 4,452 of record NW_025956074.1, on the reverse strand, counting down.
CTCCACTGAGATTAAGAAAAGCAGTAGCTTAATAAATTAAGTACTTCCTGGTATGGTTACTGTACTGGTAACTCCCCAAAAGAATCTGGATTGTGGTGAGGGAACAGAGAAAAAAGCTCATTTAGGATTTGCATTAAGAAAGGGGTTGGCAGCAGTATATCAGGGAGTAAAACTTCTGAGAATAAAAACAGCTGGAGCTTGTTAAGGTAATTACACAGGGGAAAGGATAATGTACTGGGAACTCCTCAGAAGAATCTGATTTGTGGTGAGGGGAGAGAGATAAAAGCTCATTTAGGAACGACATGAACGTGCTGCGTAGGTAGCTGTTTATCAGTAAATATCTCCACTGAGATTAAGAAAAGCAGTAGCTTAATAAATTAAGTACTTACTGATATTGTTACTGTACTGGTAACTCCCCAAAAGCATCTGGATTGTGGTGAGGGAACAGAGAAAAAAGCTCATTTAGGACCTGCACTTACGAAGGGAGTAGGCAGCTGTATATCAGGGAGTAAACCTTCTGAGAATAAAAACAGCTGGAGCTTGTTAAGGGTAATTACACAGGGGAAAGGATAATGTACTGGGAACAATTCAGAAGAATCTGATTTGTGGTGAAGGGAGAGAGATAAAAGCTCATTTAGGAACGACATGAACATGCTGCGTAGGTAGCTGTTTATCAGTAAATATCTCCACTGAGATTAGAAAAGCAGTAGCTTAATAAATTAAGTTCTTCCTGGTATGGTTACTGTACTGGTAACTCCCCAAAAGAATCTGGATTGCGGTGAGCAAACAGAGAAAAAAGCTCATTTAGGACTTGCACTTACGAAGGGGTAGGCAGCTGTATATCAGGGAGTAAACCTTCTGAGAATAAAAACAGCTGGAGCTTGTTAAGGTAATTACACAGGGGAAAGGATAATGTACTGGGAACTCCTCAGAAGAATCTGATTTGTGGTGAGGGGAGAGAGATAAAAGCTCATTTAGGAACGACATGAACATGCTGCGTAGGTAGCTGTTTATCAGTAAATATCTCCACTGAGATTAAGAAAAGCAGTAGCTTAATAAATTAAGTACATCCTTGTATGTTTACTTACTGGTAACTCCCCAAAAGAATCTGGATTGTGGTGAGGGAACAGAGAAAAAAGCTCATTTATGACCTGCACTTACGAAGGGGGTAGGCAGCTGAATATCAGGGAGTAAACCTTCTGAGTATAAAAACAGCTGGAGCTTGTTAAGGTAATTACACAGGGGAAAGGATAATGTACTGGGAACTCCTCAAAAGAATCTGATTTGTGGTGAGGGGAGAGAGATAAAAGCTCATTTAGGAACGACATGAACATGCTGGGTACGTAGCTGTTTATCAGTAAATATCTCCACTGAGATTAAGAAAAGCAGTAGCATAATAAATTAAGTACTTACTGGTATGGTTACTGTACTGGTAACTCCCCAAAAGAATCTGGATTGTGGTGAGGGAACAGAGAAAAAAGCTCATTTATGACCTGCACTTACGAAGGGGTTAGGCAGCTGTATATCATGGAGTAAACCTTCTAACAATAAAAACAGCTGGAGCTTGTTAAGGTAATTACACAGCGGAAAGGATAATGTACTGGGAACTCCTCAGAAGAATCTGATTTGTGGTGAGGGGAGAGAGATAAATGCACATTTAGGAACGACATGAACATGCTGCGTCGGTAGCTGTTTATCAGGAAATATCTCCACTGAGATTAAGAAAAGCAGAAGCTTAATAAATTAAGTACTTCTTGGTATGGGTACTGTACTGGTAACTCCCCAAAAGAATCTGGATTGTGGTGAGGGAACAGAGAAAAAAGCTCATTTAGGACCAGCACTTACGAAGGGGGTAGGCAGCTGTATATCAGGGAGTAAACCTTCTGAGAATAAAAACAGCTGGAGCTTGTTAAGGTAATTACACAGGGGAAAGGATAATGTACTGGGAACTCCTCAGAAGAATCTGATTTGTGGTGAGGGCAGAGAGATAAAAGCTCATTTAGGAACGACATTAACATGCTGCGTAGGTAGCCGTTTATCAGTAAATATCTCCACTGAGATTAAGAAAAGCAGTAGCTTAATAAATTAAGTACTTCCTGGTATGGTTACTGTACTGGTAACTCCCCAAAAGAATCTGGATTGTGGTGAGAGAACAGAGAAAAAAGCTCATTTAGGACCTGCACTTACGAAGGGGTAGGCAGCTGTATATCAGGAAGTAAACCTTCTGAGAATAAAAACAGCTGGAGCTTGTTAAGGTAATTACACAGGGGAAAGCATAATGTACTGGGAACTCCTCAGAAGAATCTGATTTGTGGTGAGGGCAGAGAGATAAAAGCTCATTTAGGAACGACATGAACATGCTGCGTATGTAGCTGTTTATAAGTAAATATCTCCACTGAGATTAAGAAAAGCAGTAGCTTAATAAATTAAGTACTTCCTGGTATGGTTACTGTACTGGTAACTCCCCAAAAGCATCTGGATTGTGGTCAGGGAACAGAGAAAAAAGCTCATTTAGGACCTGCACTTACGAAGGGGGTAGGCAGCTGTATATCAGGGAATAAACCTTCTGAGAATAAAAACAGCTGGAGCTTGTTAAGGTAATTACACAGGGGAAAGGATAATGTACTGGGAACTCCTCAGAAGAATCTGATTTGTGGTGAGGGCAGAGAGATAAATGCTCATTTAGGAACGACAAGAACATGCTGCGTAGGTAGCTGTTTATCAGTAAATATCTCCACTGAGATTAAGAAAAGCAGTGGCTTAATAAATTAAGTACTTCCTGGTATGGTTACTGTACTGGTATCTCCCCAAAAGAATCTGGATTGTGGTGAGGGAACAGAGAAAAAAGCTCATTTAGGACCTGCACTTACGAAGGGGGTAGGCAGCTGTATATCAGGGAGTAAACCTTCTGAGAATAAAAACAGCTGGAGCTTGTTAAGGTAATTACACAGGGGAAAGGATAATGTACTGGGAACTCCTCAGAAGAATCTGATTTGTGGTGAGGGCAGAGAGATAAAAGCTCGTTTAGGAACGACATGAACATGCTGCGTAGGTAGCTGTTTATCAGAAAATATCTCCACTGAGATTAAGAAAAGCTGTAGCTTAATAAATTAAGTACTTCCTGGTATGGTTACTGTACTGGTAACTCCCCAAAAGAATCTGGATTGTGGTGAGGGAACAGAGAAAAAAGCTCATTTAGGAACTGCACATACGAAGGGGGTAGGCAGCTGTATATCAGGGAGTAAACCTTCTGAGAATAAAAACAGCTGGAGCTTGTTAAGGTAATTACACAGGGGAAAGGATAATGTACTGGGAACTCCTCAGAAGAATCTGATTTGTGGTGAGGGCAGAGAGATAAAAGCTCGTTTAGGAACGACATGAACATGCTGCGTAGGTAGCTCTTCATCAGTAAATATCTCCACTGAAATTAAGAAAAGCAGTAGCTTAATAAATTAAGTACTTCCTGGTATGGTTGCTGTACTGATAACTCCCCAAAGAATCTGGATTGTGGTGAGGGAACAGAGAAAAAAGCTCATTTAGGACCTGCACTTACGAAGGGGGTAGCCAGCTGTATATCAGGGAGTAAACCTTCTGAGAATAAAAACAGCTGGAGCTTGTTAAGGTAATTACACAGGGGAAAGGATAATGTACTGGGAACTCCTCAGAAGAATCTGATTTGTGGTGAGGGCAGAGAGATAAAAGCTCATTTAGGAGCGACATGAACATGCTGCGTAGGTAGCTGTTTATCAGAAAATATCTCCACTGAGATTAAGAAAAGCAGTAGCTTAATAAATTAAGTACTTCCTGGTATGGTTACTGTACTGGTAACTCCCCAAAAGAATCTGGATTGTGGTGAGGGAACAGAGAAAAAAGCTCATTTAGGAACTGCACATACGAAGGGGGAAGGCAGCAGTATATCAGGGAGTAAACCTTCTGAGAATAAAAACAGCTGGAGCTTGTTAAGGTAATTACACAGGGGAAAGGATAATGTACTGGGAACTCCTCAGAAGAATCTGATTTGTGGTGAGGGCAGAGAGATAAAAGCTCGTTTAGGAACGACATGAACATGCTGCGTAGGTAGCTCTTCATCAGTAAATATCTCCACTGAGATTAAGAAAAGCAGTAGCTTAATAAATTAAGTACTTCCTGGTATGGTTGCTGTACTGATAACTCCCCAAAGAATCTGGATTGTGGTGAGGGAACAGAGAAAAAAGCTCATTTAGGACCTGCACTTACGAAGGGGGTAGGCAGCTGTATATCAGGGAGTAAACCTTCTGAGAATAAAAACAGCTGGAGCTTGTTAAGGTAATTACACAGGGGAAAGGATAATGTACTGGAAACTCCTCAGAAAAATCTGATTTGTGGTCAGGGCAGAGAGATAAAAGCTCATTTAGGAAGGACATGAACATGCTGCGTAGGTAGCTGTTTATCAGTAAATATCTCCACTGAGAT
>NW_025956073.1:0-42947 GCF_023159225.1 Perognathus longimembris pacificus | reverse complement strand
GAACTCCTCAGAAGAATCTGATTTGTGGTGAGGGGAGAGAGATAAAAGCTCATTTAGGAACGACATGAACATGCTGCGTAGGTAGTTGTTTATCAGTAAATATCTCCACTGAGCTTTAGAAAAGCAGTAGCTTAATAAATTAAGTACTTCCTGGTATGGTTACTGTACTGGTAACTCCCCAAAAGAATCTGGATTGTGGTGAGGGAACAGAGAAAAAAGCTCATTTAGGACCTGCACTTACGAAGGGGGTAGGCAGCTGTATATCAGGGAGTAAAGCTTCTGAGAATAAAAACAGCTGCAGCTTGTTAAGGTAATTACACAGGGGAAAGGATAATGTACTGGGAACTCCTCAGAAGAATCTGATTTGTGGTGAGGGGAGAGAGATAAAAGCTCATTTAGGAACGACATGAACATGCTGCATAGGTAGCTGTTTATCAGTAAATATCTCGACTGAGATTAAGAAAAGCAGTAGCTTAATAAATTAAGTACTTCCTGGTATGGTTACTGTACTGGTAACTCCCCAAAAGAATCTGGATTGTGGTGAGGGAACAGAGAAAAAAGCTCATTAGGACCTGCACTTTCGAAGGGGGTAGGCAGCTGTATATCAGGGAGTAAAGCTTCTGAGAATAAAAACAGCTGGAGCTTGTTAAGTTACTTACACTGGGGAAAGGATAATGTACTGGGAACTCCTCAGAAGAATCTGATTGTGGTGAGGGGAGAGAGATAAAAGCTCATTTAGGAACGACATGAACATGCTGCGTAGGTAGCAGTTTATCAGTAAATATCTCCACTGAGATTAAGAAAAGCAGTAGCTTAATAAATTAAGTACTTCCTGGTATGGTTACTGTACTGGTAACTCCCCAAAAGAATCTGGATTGTGGTGAGGGAACAGAGAAAAAAGCTCATTTAGGACCTGCACTTACGAAGGGGGTAGGCAGCTGTATATCAGGGAGTAAACCTTCTGAGAATAAAAACAGCTGGAGCTTGTTAAGGTAATTACACAGGAGAAAGGATAAAGTACTGGGAACTCCTCAGAAGAATCTGATTTGTGGTGAGGGGAGAGAGATAAAAGCTCATTTAGGAACGACATGAACATGCTGCGTAGGTAGCTGTTTATCAGTAAATATCTCCACTGAGCTTTAGAAAAGCAGTAGCTTAATAAATTAAGTACTTCCTGGTATGGTTACTGTACTGGTAACTCCCCAAAAGAATCTGGATTGTGGTGAGGGAACAGAGAAAAAAGCTCATTTAGGACCTGCACTTACGAAGGGAGTAGGCAGCTGTATATCAGGGAGTAAACCTTCTGAGAATAAAAACAGCTGGAGCTTGTTAAGGTAATTACACAGGGGAAAGGATAATGTACTGGGAACTCCTCAGAAGAATCTGATTTGTGGTGAGGGGAGAGAGATAAAAGCTCATTTAGGAACGACATGAACATGCTGCGTAGGTAGCTGTTTATCAGTAAATATCTCCACTGAGATTAAGAAAAGCAGTAGCTTAATAAAGTACTTCCTGGTATGGTTACTGTACTGGTAACTCCCCAAAAGATTCTGGATTGTGGTGAGGGAACAGAGAAAAAAGCTCATTTAGGACCTGCACTTACGAAGGGGGTAGGCAGCTGTATATCAGGGAGTAAAGCTTCTGAGAATAAAAACAGCTGGAGCTTGTTAAGGTAATTACACAGGAGAAAGGATAAAGTACTGGGAACTCCTCAGAAGAATCTGATTTGTGGTGAGGGGAGAGAGATAAAAGCTCATTTAGGAACGACATGAACATGCTGCGTAGGTAGCTGTTTATCAGTAAATATCTCCACTGAGCTTTAGAAAAGCAGTAGCTTAATAAATTAAGTACTTCCTGGTATGGTTACCTTACTGGTAACTCCCCAAAAGAATCTGGATTGTGGTGAGGGAACAGAGAAAAAAGCTCATTTAGGACCTGCACTTACGAAGGGGGTAGGCAGCTGTATATCAGGGAGTAAAGCTTCTGAGAATAAAAACAGCTGGAGCTTGTTAAGGTAATTACACAGGGGAAAGGATAATGTACTGGAAACTCCTCAGAAGAATCTGATTTGTGGTGAGGGGAGAGAGATAAAAGCTCATTTAGGAACGACATGAACATGCTGCTTAGGTAGCTGTTTATCAGTAAATATCTCCACTGAGCTTTAGAAAAGCGGTAGCTTAATAAATTAAGTACTTCCTGGTATGGTTACTGTACTGGTAACTCCCCAAAAGAATCTGGATTGTGGTGAGGGAACAGAGAAAAAAGCTCATTTAGGACCTGCACTTACGAAGGGGGTAGGCAGCTGTATATCAGGGAGTAAACCTTCTGAGAATAAAAACAGCTGGAGCTTGTTAAGGTAATTACACAGGGAAAGGATAAAGTACTGGGAACTCCTCAGAAGAATCTGATTTGTGGTGAGGGGAGAGAGATAAATGCTCATTTAGGAACGACATGTACATGCTGCGTAGGTAGCTGTTTATCAGTAAATATCTCCACTGAGCTTTAGAAAAGCAGTAGCTTAATAAATTAAGTACTTCCTGGTATGGTTACTGTACTGGTAACTCCCCAAAAGAATCTGGATTGTGGTGAGGGAACAGAGAAAAAAGCTCATTTAGGACCTGCACTTACGAAGGGGGTAGGCAGCTGTATATCAGGGAGTAAAGCTTCTGAGAATAAAAACAGCTGGAGCTTGTTAAGGTAATTACACAGGGGAAAGGATAATGTACTGGGAACTCCTCAGAAGAATCTGATTTGTGGTGAGGGAGAAAGAGATAAAAGCTCATTTAGGAACGACATGAACATGCTGCGTAGGTAGCTGTTTATCAGTAAATATCTCCACTGAGATTAAGAAAAGCAGTAGCTTAATAAATTAAGTACTTCCTGGTATGGTTACTGTACTGGTAACTCCCCAAAAGAATCTGGATTGTGGTGAGGGAACAGAGAAAAAAGCTCATTTAGGACCTGCACTTTCGAAGGGGGTAGGCAGCTGTATATCAGGGAGTAAAGCTTCTGAGAATAAAAACAGCTGGAGCTTGTTAAGGTAATTACACAGGGGAAAGGATAATGTACTGGGAACTCCTCAGAAGAATCTGATTTGTGGTGAGGGGAGAGAGATAAAAGCTCATTTAGGAACGACATGAACATGCTGCGTAGGTAGCTGTTTATCAGTAAATATCTCCACTGAGATTAAGAAAAGCAGTAGCTTAATAAATTAAGTCCTTCCTGGTATGGTTACTGTACTGGTAACTCCCCAAAAGAATCTGGATTGTGGTGAGGGAAGAGAGAAAAAAGCTCATTTAGGAACTGCACTTACGAAGGGGGTAGGCAGCTGTATATCAGGGAGTAAACCTTCTGAGAATAAAAACAGCTGGAGCTTGTTAAGGTAATTACACAGGAGAAAGGATAAAGTACTGGGAACTCCTCAGAAGAATCTGTTTTGTGGTGAGGGGAGAGAGATAAAAGCTCATTTAGGAACGACATGAACATGCTGCGTAGGTAGCTGTTTATCGGTAAATATCTCCACTGAGCTTTAGAAAAGCAGTAGCTTAATAAATTAAGTACTTCCTGGTATGGTTACTGTACTGGTAACTCCCCAAAAGAATCTGGATTGTGGTGAGGGAACAGAGAAAAAAGCTCATTTAGGACCTGCACTTACGAAGGGGGTAGGCAGCTGTATATCAGGGAGTAAAGCTTCTGAGAATAAAAACAGCTGCACCTTGTTAAGGTAATTACACAGGGGAAAGGATAATGTACTGGGAACTCCTCAGAAGAATCTGATTTGTGGTGAGGGGAGAGAGATAAAAGCTCATTTAGGAACGACATGAACATGCTGCGTAGGTAGCTGTTTATCAGTAAATACCTCCACTGAGATTAAGAAAAGCAGTAGCTTAATAAATTAAGTACTTCCTGGTATGGTTACTGTACTGGTAACTCCCCAAAAGAATCTGGATTGTGGTGAGGGAACAGAGAAAAAAGCTCATTTAGGACCTGCACTTACGAAGGGGGTAGGCAGCTGTATATCAGGGAGTAAACCTTCTGAGAATAAAAACAGCTGGAGCTTGTTAAGGTAATTACACAGGGGAAAGGATAATGTACTGGGAACTCCTCCGAAGAATCTGATTTGTGGTGAGGGGAGAGAGATAAAAGCTCATTTAGGAACGACATGAACATGCTGCGTAGGTAGCTGTTTATCAGTAAATATCTCCACTGAGCTTTAGAAAAGCAGTAGCTTAATAAATTAAGTACTTCCTGGTATGGTTACTGTACTGGTAACTCCCCAAAAGAATCTGGATTGTGGTGAGGGAACAGAGAAAAAAGCTCATTTAGGACCTGCACTTACGAAGGGGGTAGGCAGCTGTATATCAGGGAGTAAAGCTTCTGAGAATAAAAACAGCTGCATCTTGTTAAGGTAATTACACAGGGGAAAGGATAATGTACTGGGAACTCCTCAGAAGAATCTGATTTGTGGTGAGGGGAGAGAGATAAAAGCTCATTTAGGAACGACATGAACATGCTGCGTAGGTAGCTGTTTATCAGTAAATATCTCCACTGAGATTAAGAAAAGCAGTAGCTTAATAAATTAAGTACTTCCTGGTACGGTTACTGTACTGGTAACTCCCCAAAAGAATCTGGATTGTGGTGAGGGAACAGAGAAAAAAGCTCATTTAGGACCTGCACTTACGAAGTGGGTAGGCAGCTGTATATCAGGGAGTAAACCTTCTGAGAATAAAAACAGCTGGAGCTTGTTAAGGTAATTACACAGGGGAAAGGATAATGTACTGGGAACTCCTCAGAAGAATCTGATTTGTGGTGAGGTGAGAGAGATAAAAGCTCATTTAGGAACGACATGAACATGCTGCGTAGGTAGCTGTTTATCAGTAAATATCTCCACTGAGCTTTAGAAAATCAGTAGCTTAATAAATTAAGTACTTCCTGGTATGGTAACTGTACTGGTAACTCCCCAAAAGAATCTGGATTGTGGTGAGGGAACAGAGAAAAAAGCTCATTTAGGACCTGCACTTACGAAGGGGGTAGGCAGCTGTATATCAGGGAGTAAAGCTTCTGAGAATAAAAACAGCTGGAGCTTGTTAAGGTAATTACACAGGGGAAAGGATAATGTACTGGGAACTCCTCAGAAGAATCTGATTTGTGGTGAGGGGAGAGAGATAAAAGCTCATTTAGGAACGACATGAACATGCTGCGTAGGTAGCTGTTTATCAGTAAATATCTCCACTGAGATTAAGAAAAGCAGTAGCTTAATAAATTAAGTACTTCCTGGTATGGTTAATGTACTGGTAACTCCCCAAAAGAATCTGGATTGTGGTGAGGGAACAGAGAAAAATCTCATTTAGGACCTGCACTGACGAAGGGGGTAGGCAGATGTATATCAGGGAGTAAAGCTTCTGAGAATAAAAACAGCTGGAGCTTGTTAAGGTAATTACACTGGGGAAAGGATAATGTACTGGGAACTCCTCAGAAGAATCTGATTTGTGGTGAGGGGAGAGAGATAAAAGCTCATTTAGGAACGACATGAACATGCTGCGTAGGTAGCTGTTTATCAGTAAATATCTCCACTGAGATTAAGAAAAGCAGTAGCTTAATAAATTAAGTACTTCCTGGTACGGTTACTGTACTGGTAACTCCCAAAAGAATCTGGATTGTGGTGAGGGAACAGAGAAAAAAGCTCATTTAGGACCTGCACTTACGAAGGGGGTAGGCAGCTGTATATCAGGGAGTAAACCTTCTGAGAATAAAAACAGCTGGAGCTTGTTAAGGTAATTACACAGGGAAAGGATAATGTACTGGGAACTCCTCAGAAGAATCTGATTTGTGGTGAGGGGAGAGAGATAAAAGCTCATTTAGGAACGACATGAACATGCTGGGTAGGTAGCTGTTTATCAGTAAATATCTCCACTGAGCTTTAGAAAAGCAGTAGCTTAATAAATTAAGTACTTCCTGGTATGGTTACTGTACTGGTAACTCCCCAAAAGAATCTGGATTGTGGTGAGGGAACAGAGAAAAAAGCTCATTTAGGACCTGCACTTACGAAGGGGGTAGGCAGCTGTATATCAGGGAGTAAACCTTCTGAGAATAAAAACAGCTGGAGCTTGTTAAGGTAATTACACAGGGGAAAGGATAATGTACTGGGAACTCCTCAGAAGAATCTGATTTGTGGTGAGGGGAGAGAGATAAAAGCTCATTTAGGAACGACATGAACATGCTGCGTAGGTAGCTGTTTATCAGTAAATATCTCCACTGAGCTTTAGAAAAGCAGTAGCTTAATAAATTAAGTACTTCCTGGTATGGTTACTGTACTGGTAACTCCCCAAAAGAATCTGGATTGTGGTGAGGGAACAGAGAAAAAAGCTCATTTAGGACCTGCACTTACGAAGGGGGTAGGCAGCTGTATATCAGGGAGTAAACCTTCTGAGAATAAAAACAGCTGGAGCTTGTTTAAGGTAATTACACTGGGGAAAGGATAATGTACTGGGAACTCCTCAGAAGAATCTGATTTGTGGTGAGGGGAAGAGATAAAAGCTCATTTAGGACGACATGAACATGCTGCGTAGGTAGCTGTTTATCAGTAAATATCTCCACTGAGATTAAGAAAAGCAGTAGCTTAATAAATTAAGTACTTCCTGGTATGGTTACTGTACTGGTAACTCCCCAAAAGAATCTGGATTGTGGTGAGGGAACAGAGAAAAAAGCTCATTTAGGACCTGCACTTACGAAGGGGGTAGGCAGCTGTATATCAGGGAGTAAAGCTTCTGAGAATAAAAACAGTGGAGCTTGTTAAGGTAATTACACAGGGGAAAGGATAATGTACTGGGAACTCCTCAGAAGAATCTGATTTGTGGTGAGGGGAGAGAGATAAAAGCTCATTTAGGAACGACATGAACATGCTGCGTAGGTAGCTGTTTATCAGTAAATATCTCCACTGAGATTAAGAAAAGCAGTAGCTTAATAAATTAAGTACTTCCTGGTATGGTTACTGTACTGGTAACTCCCCAAAAGAATCTGGATTGTGGTGAGGGAACAGAGAAAAAGCTCATTTAGGAACCTGCACTTACGAAGGGGGTAGGCAGCTGTATATCAGGGAGTAAACCTTCTGAGAATAAAAACAGCTGGAGCTTGTTAAGGTAATTACACAGGAGAAAGGATAAAGTACTGGGAACTCCTCAGAAGAATCTGATTTGTGGTGAGGGGAGAGAGATAAAAGCTCATTTAGGAACGACATGAACATGCTGCGTAGGTAGCTGTTATCAGGTAAATATCTCCACTGAGCTTTAGAAAAGCAGTAGCTTAATAAATTAAGTACTTCCTGGTATGGTTACTGTACTGGTAACTCCCCAAAAGAATCTGGATTGTGGTGAGGGAACAGAGAAAAAAGCTCATTTAGGACCTGCACTTACGAAGGGGGTAGGCAGCTGTATATCAGGGAGTAAAGCTTCTGAGAATAAAAACAGCTGCAGCTTGTTAAGGTAATTACACAGGGGAAAGGATAATGTACTGGGAACTCCTCAGAAGAATCTGATTTGTGGTGAGGGGAGAGAGATAAAAGCTCATTTAGGAACGACATGAACATGCTGCGTAGGTAGCTGTTTATCAGTAAATATCTCCACTGAGATTAAGAAAAGCAGTAGCTTAATAAATTAAGTACTTCCTGGTATGGTTACTGTACTGGTAACTCCCCAAAAGAATCTGATTGTGGTGAGGGAACAGAGAAAAAAGCTCATTTAGGACCTGCACTTACGAAGGGGGTAGGCAGCTGTATATCAGGGAGTAAACTTCTGAGAATAAAAACAGCTGGAGCTTGTTAAGGTAATTACACAGGGGAAAGGATAATGTACTGGGAACTCCTCAGAAGAATCTGATTTGTGGTGAGGGGAGAGAGATAAAAGCTCATTTAGGAACGACATGAACATGCTGCGTAGGTAGCTGTTTATCAGTAAATATCTCCACTGAGATTAAGAAAAGCAGTAGCTTAATAAATTAAGTACTTCCTGGTATGGTTACTGTACTGGTAACTCCCCAAAAGAATCTGGATTGTGGTGAGGGAACAGAGAAAAAAGCTCATTTAGGACCTGCACTTACGAAGGGGGTAGGCAGCTGTATATCAGGGAGTAAACCTTCTGAGAATAAAAACAGCTGGAGCTTGTTAAGGTAATTACACAGGGGAAAGGATAATGTACTGGGAACTCCTCAGAAGAATCTGATTTGTGGTGAGGGGAGAGAGATAAAAGCTCATTTAGGAACGACATGAACACGCTGCGTAGGTAGCTGTTTATCAGTAAATATCTCCACTGAGATTAAGAAAAGCAGTAGCTTAATAAATTAAGTATTCCTGGTATGGTTACTGTACTGGTAACTCCCCAAAAGAATCTGGATTGTGGTGAGGGAACAGAGAAAAAAGCTCATTTAGGACCTGCACTTACGAAGGGGGTAGGCAGCTGTATATCAGGGAGTAAACCTTCTGAGAATAAAAACAGCTGGAGCTTGTTAAGGTAATTACACAGGGGAAAGGATAATGTACTGGGAACTCCTCAGAAGAATCTGATTTGTGGTGAGGGAGAGAGATAAAAGCTCATTTAGGAACGACATGAACATGCTGCGTAGGTAGCTGTTTATCAGTAAATATCTCCACTGAGATTAAGAAAAGCAGTAGCTTAATAAATTAAGTACTTCCTGGTATGGTTACTGTACTGGTAACTCCCCAAAAGAATCTGGATTGTGGTGAGGGAACAGAGAAAAAACTCATTTAGGACCTGCACTTACGAAGGGGTAGGCAGCTGTATATCAGGGAGTAAACCTTCTGAGAATAAAAACAGCTGGAGCTTGTTAAGGTAATTACACAGGGAAAGGATAAAGTACTGGGAACTCCTCAGAAGAATCTGATTTGTGGTGAGGGGAGAGAGATAAAAGCTCATTTAGGAGCGACATGAACATGCTGCGTAGGTAGCTGTTTATCAGTAAATATCTCCACTGAGCTTTAGAAAAGCAGTAGCTTAATAAATTAAGTACTTCCTGGTATGGTTACTGTACTGGTAACTCCCCAAAAGAATCTGGATTGTGGTGAGGGAACAGAGAAAAAAGCTCATTTAGGACCTGCACTTACGAAGGGGTAGGCAGCTGTATATCAGGGAGTAAAGCTTCTGAGAATAAAAACAGCTGCAGCTTGTTAAGGTAATTACACAGGGGAAAGGATAATGTACTGGGAACTCCTCAGAAGAATCTGATTTGTGGTGAGGGGAGAGAGATAAAAGCTCATTTAGGAACGACATGAACATGCTGCGTAGGTAGCTGTTTATCAGTAAATATCTCCACTGAGATTAAGAAAAGCAGTAGCTTAATAAATTAAGTACTTCCTGGTATGGTTACTGTACTGGTAACTCCCCAAAAGAATCTGGATTGTGGTGAGGGAACAGAGAAAAAAGCTCATTTAGGACCTGCACTTACGAAGGGGGTAGGCAGCTGTATATCAGGGAGTAAACTTCTGAGAATAAAAACAGCTGCAGCTTGTTAAGGTAATTACACAGGGGAAAGGATAATGTACTGGGAACTCCTCAGAAGAATCTGATTTGTGGTGAGGGGAGAGAGATAAAAGCTCATTTAGGAACGACATGAACATGCTGGTAGGTAGCTGTTTATCAGTAAATATCTCCACTGAGCTTAGAAAAGCAGTAGCTTAATAAATTAAGTACTTCCTGGTATGGTTACTGTACTGGTAACTCCCCAAAAGAATCTGGATTGTGGTGAGGGAACAGAGAAAAAAGCTCATTTAGGACCTGCACTTACGAAGGGGGTAGGCAGCTGTATATCAGGGAGTAAACTTCTGAGAATAAAAACAGCTGGAGCTTGTTAAGGTAATTACACAGGGGAAAGGATAATGTACTGGGAACTCCTCAGAAGAATCTGATTTGTGGTGAGGGGAGAGAGATAAAAGCTCATTTAGGAACGACATGAACATGCTGCGTAGGTAGCTGTTTATCAGTAAATATCTCCACTGAGATTAAGAAAAGCAGTAGCTTAATAAATTAAGTACTTCATGGTATGGTTACTGTACTGGTAACTCCCCAAAAGAATCTGGATTGTGGTGAGGGAACAGAGAAAAAAGCTCATTTAGGACCTGCACTTACGAAGGGGGTAGGCAGCTGTATATCAGGGAGTAAACCTTCTGAGAATAAAAACAGCTGGAGCTTGTTAAGGTAATTACAGGGGAAAGGATAATGTACTGGGAACTCCTCAGAAGAATCTGATTTGTGGTGAGGGGAGAGAGATAAAAGCTCATTTAGGAACGACATGAACATGCTGGGTAGGTAGCTGTTTATCAGTAAATATCTCCACTGAGATTAAGAAAAGCAGTAGCTTAATAAATTAAGTACTTCCTGGTATGGTTACTGTACTGGTAACTCCCCAAAAGAATCTGGATTGTGGTGAGGGAACAGAGAAAAAAGCTCATTTAGGACCTGCACTTACGAAGGGGGTAGGCAGCTGTATATCAGGGAGTAAAGCTTCTGAGAATAAAAACAGCTGCAGCTTGTTAAGGTAATTACACAGGGGAAAGGATAATGTACTGGGAACTCCTCAGAAGAATCTGATTTGTGGTGAGGGGAGAGAGATAAAAGCTCATTTAGGAACGACATGAACATGCTGCGTAGGTAGCTGTTTATCAGTAAATATCTCCACTGAGATTAAGAAAAGCAGTAGCTTAATAAATTAAGTACTTCCTGGTATGGTTACTGTACTGGTAACTCCCCAAAAGAATCTGGATTGTGGTGAGGGAAAGAGAAAAAAGCTCATTTAGGACCTGCACTTACGAAGGGGGTAGGCAGCTGTATATCAGGGAGTAAACCTTCTGAGAATAAAAACAGCTGGAGCTTGTTAAGGTAATTACACAGGAGAAAGGATAAAGTACTGGGAACTCCTCAGAAGAATCTGATTTGTGGTGAGGGGAGAGAGATAAAAGCTCATTTAGGAACGACATGAACATGCTGCGTAGGTAGCTGTTTATCAGTAAATATCTCCACTGATTTAGAAAAGCAGTAGCTTAATAAATTAAGTACTTCCTGGTATGGTTACTGTACTGGTAACTCCCCAAAAGAATCTGGATTGTGGTGAGGGAACAGAGAAAAAAGCTCATTTAGGACCTGCACTTACGAAGGGGGTAGGCAGCTGTATATCAGGGAGTAAGCTTCTGAGAATAAAAACAGCTGCAGCTTGTTAAGGTAATTACACAGGGGAAAGGATAATGTACTGGGAACTCCTCAGAAGAATCTGATTTGTGGTGAGGGGAGAGAGATAAAAGCTCATTTAGGAACGACATGAACATGCTGCGTAGGTAGCTGTTTATCAGTAAATATCTCCACTGAGATTAAGAAAAGCAGTAGCTTAATAAATTAAGTACTTCCTGGTATGGATACTGTACTGGTAACTCCCCAAAAGAATCTGATTGTGGTGAGGGAACAGAGAAAAAAGCTCATTTAGGACCTGCACTTACGAAGGGGGTAGGCAGCTGTATATCAGGGAGTAAAGCTTCTGAGAATAAAAACAGCTGGAGCTTGTTAAGGTAATTACACAGGGGAAAGGATAATGTACTGGGAACTCCTCAGAAGAATCTGATTTGTGGTGAGGGGAGAGAGATAAAAGCTCATTTAGGAACGACATGAACATGCTGCGTAGGTAGCTGTTTATCAGTAAATATCTCCACTGAGATTAAGAAAAGCAGTAGCTTAATAAATTAAGTACTTCCTGGTATGGTTACTGTACTGGTAACTCCCCAAAAGAATCTGGATTGTGGTGAGGGAACAGAGAAAAAAGCTCATTTAGGACCTGCACTTACGAAGGGGGTAGGCAGCTGTATATCAGGGAGTAAACCTTCTGAGAATAAAAACAGCTGGAGCTTGTTAAGGTAATTACACAGGGGAAAGGATAATGTACTGGGAACTCCTCAGAAGAATCTGATTTGTGGTGAGGGGAGAGAGATAAAAGCTCATTTAGGAACGACATGAACACGCTGCGTAGGTAGCTGTTTATCAGTAAATATCTCCACTGAGATTAAGAAAAGCAGTAGCTTAATAAATTAAGTACTTCCTGGTATGGTTACTGTACTGGTAACTCCCCAAAAGAATCTGATTGTGGTGAGGGAACAGAGAAAAAAGCTCATTTAGGACCTGCACTTACGAAGGGGGTAGGCAGCTGTATATCAGGGAGTAAACCTTCTGAGAATAAAAACAGCTGGAGCTTGTTAAGGTAATTACACAGGGGAAAGGATAATATACTGGGAACTCCTCAGAAGAATCTGATTTGTGGTGAGGGGAGAGAGATAAAAGCTCATTTAGGAACGACATGAACATGCTGCGTAGGTAGCTGTTTATCAGTAAATATCTCCACTGAGATTAAGAAAAGCAGTAGCTTAATAAATTAAGTACTTCCTGGTATGGTTACTGTACTGGTAACTCCCCAAAAGAATCTGGATTGTGGTGAGGGAACAGAGAAAAAACTCATTTAGGACCTGCACTTACGAAGGGGTAGGCAGCTGTATATCAGGGAGTAAACTTCTGAGAATAAAAACAGCTGGAGCTTGTTAAGGTAATTACACAGGGAAAGGATAATGTACTGGGAACTCCTCAGAAGAATCTGATTTGTGGTGAGGGGAGAGAGATAAAAGCTCATTTAGGAGCGACATGAACATGCTGCGTAGGTAGCTGTTTATCAGTAAATATCTCCACTGAGATTAGAAAAGCAGTAGCTTAATAAATTAAGTACTTCCTGGTATGGTTACTGTACTGGTAACTCCCCAAAAGAATCTGGATTGTGGTGAGGGAACAGAGAAAAAAGCTCATTTAGGACCTGCACTTACGAAGGTGGTAGGCAGCTGTATATCAGGGAGTAAAGCTTCTGAGAATAAAAACAGCTGGAGCTTGTTAAGGTAATTACACAGGGGAAAGGATAATGTACTGGGAACTCCTCAGAAGAATCTGATTTGTGGTGAGGGGAGAGAGATAAAAGCTCATTTAGGAACGACATGAACATGCTGCGTAGGTAGCTGTTTATCAGTAAATATCTCCACTGAGATTAAGAAAAGCAGTAGCTTAATAAATTAAGTACTTCCTGGTATGGTTACTGTACTGGTAACTCCCCAAAAGAATCTGGATTGTGGTGAGGGAACAGAGAAAAAAGCTCATTTAGGACCTGCACTTACGAAGGGGGTAGGCAGCTGTATATCAGGGAGTAAACTTCTGAGAATAAAAACAGCTGGAGCTTGTTAAGGTAATTACACAGGGAAAGGATAATGTACTGGGAACTCCTCAGAAGAATCTGATTTGTGGTGAGGGGAGAGAGATAAAAGCTCATTTAGGAACGACATGAACATGCTGGGTAGGTAGCTGTTTATCAGTAAATATCTCCACTGAGATTAAGAAAAGCAGTAGCTTAATAAATTAAGTACTTCCTGGTATGGTTACTGTACTGGTAACTCCCCAAAAGAATCTGGATTGTGGTGAGGGAACAGAGAAAAAAGCTCATTTAGGACCTGCACTTACGAAGGGGGTAGGCAGCTGTATATCAGGGAGTAAAGCTTCTGAGAATAAAAACAGCTGGAGCTTGTTAAGGTAATTACACAGGGGAAAGGATAATGTACTGGGAACTCCTCAGAAGAATCTGATTTGTGGTGAGGGGAGAGAGATAAAAGCTCATTTAGGAACGACATGAACATGCTGCGTAGGTAGCTGTTTATCAGTAAATATCTCCACTGAGATTAAGAAAAGCAGTAGCTTAATAAATTAAGTACTTCATGGTATGGTTACTGTACTGGTAACTCCCCAAAAGAATCTGGATTGTGGTGAGGGAACAGAGAAAAAAGCTCATTTAGGACCTGCACTTACGAAGGGGGTAGGCAGCTGTATATCAGGGAGTAAACCTTCTGAGAATAAAAACAGCTGGAGCTTGTTAAGGTAATTAACAGGGGAAAGGATAATGTACTGGGAACTCCTCAGAAGAATCTGATTTGTGGTGAGGGGAGAGAGATAAAAGCTCATTTAGGAACGACATGAACATGCTGGGTAGGTAGCTGTTTATCAGTAAATATCTCCACTGAGATTAAGAAAAGCAGTAGCTTAATAAATTAAGTACTTCCTGGTATGGTTACTGTACTGGTAACTCCCCAAAAGAATCTGGATTGTGGTGAGGGAACAGAGAAAAAAGCTCATTTAGGACCTGCACTTACGAAGGGGGTAGGCAGCTGTATATCAGGGAGTAAACTTCTGAGAATAAAAACAGCTGCAGCTTGTTAAGGTAATTACACAGGGGAAAGGATAATGTACTGGGAACTCCTCAGAAGAATCTGATTTGTGGTGAGGGGAGAGAGATAAAAGCTCATTTAGGAACGACATGAACATGCTGCGTAGGTAGCTGTTTATCAGTAAATATCTCCACTGAGATTAAGAAAAGCAGTAGCTTAATAAATTAAGTACTTCCTGGTATGGTTACTGTACTGGTAACTCCCCAAAAGAATCTGGATTGTGGTGAGGGAACAGAGAAAAAAGCTCATTTAGGACCTGCACTTACGAAGGGGGTAGGCAGCTGTATATCAGGGAGTAAACCTTCTGAGAATAAAAACAGCTGGAGCTTGTTAAGGTAATTACACAGGGAAAGGATAATGTACTGGGAACTCCTCAGAAGAATCTGATTTGTGGTGAGGGGAGAGAGATAAAAGCTCATTTAGGAACGACATGAACATGCTGCGTAGGTAGCTGTTTATCAGTAAATATCTCCACTGAGATTAAGAAAAGCAGTAGCTTAATAAATTAAGTACTTCCTGGTATGGTTACTGTACTGGTAACTCCCCAAAAGAATCTGGATTGTGGTGAGGGAACAGAGAAAAAAGCTCATTTAGGACCTGCACTTACGAAGGGGGTAGGCAGCTGTATATCAGGGAGTAAACCTTCTGAGAATAAAAACAGCTGGAGCTTGTTAAGGTAATTACACAGGGAAAGGATAATGTACTGGGAACTCCTCAGAAGAATCTGATTTGTGGTGAGGGGAGAGAGATAAAAGCTCATTTAGGAACGACATGAACATGCTGCGTAGGTAGCTGTTTATCAGTAAATATCTCCACTGAGATTAAGAAAAGCAGTAGCTTAATAAATTAAGTACTTCCTGGTATGGTTACTGTACTGGTAACTCCCCAAAAGAATCTGAATTGTGGTGAGGGAACAGAGAAAAAAGCTCATTTAGGACCTGCACTTACGAAGGGGGTAGGCAGCTGTATATCAGGGAGTAAAGCTTCTGAGAATAAAAACAGCTGGAGCTTGTTAAGGTAATTACACAGGGGAAAGGATAATGTACTGGGAACTCCTCAGAAGAATCTGATTTGTGGTGAGGGGAGAGAGATAAAAGCTCATTTAGGAACGACATGAACATGCTGCGTAGGTAGCTGTTTATCAGTAAATATCTCCACTGAGATTAAGAAAAGCAGTAGCTTAATAAATTAAGTACTTCCTGGTATGGTTACTGTACTGGTAACTCCCCAAAAGAATCTGGATTGTGGTGAGGGAACAGAGAAAAAAGCTCATTTAGGACCTGCACTTACGAAGGGGGTAGGCAGCTGTATATCAGGGAGTAAACCTTCTGAGAATAAAAACAGCTGGAGCATGTTAAGGTAATTACACAGGGGAAAGGATAATGTACTGGGAACTCCTCAGAAGAATCTGATTTGTGGTGAGGGGAGAGAGATAAAAGCTCATTTAGGAACGACATGAACATGCTGCGTAGGTAGCTGTTTATCAGTAAATATCTCCACTGAGATTAAGAAAAGCAGTAGCTTAATAAATTAAGTACTTCCTGGTATGGTTACTGTACTGGTAACTCCCCAAAAGAATCTGGATTGTGGTGAGGGAACAGAGAAAAAAGCTCATTTAGGACCTGCACTTACGAAGGGGGTAGGCAGCTGTATATCAGGGAGTAAACCTTCTGAGAATAAAAACAGCTGGAGCTTGTTAAGGTAATTACACAGGGGAAAGGATAATGTACTGGGAACTCCTCAGAAGAATCTGATTTGTGGTGAGGGGAGAGAGATAAAAGCTCATTTAGGAACGACATGAACATGCTGCGTAGGTAGCTGTTTATCAGTAAATATCTCCACTGAGATTAAGAAAAGCAGTAGCTTAATAAATTAAGTACTTCCTGGTATGGTTACTGTACTGGTAACTCCCCAAAAGAATCTGGATTGTGGTGAGGGAACAGAGAAAAAAGCTCATTTAGGACCTGCACTTACGAAGGGGTAGGCAGCTGTATATCAGGGAGTAAACCTTCTGAGAATAAAAACAGCTGGAGCTTGTTAAGGTAATTACACAGGGAAAGGATAATGTACTGGGAACTCCTCAGAAGAATCTGATTTGTGGTGAGGGGAGAGAGATAAAAGCTCATTTAGGAACGACATGAACATGCTGCGTAGGTAGCTGTTTATCAGTAAATATCTCCACTGAGATTAAGAAAAGCAGTAGCTTAATAAATTAAGTACTTCCTGGTATGGTTACTGTACTGGTAACTCCCCAAAAGAATCTGGATTGTGGTGAGGGAACAGAGAAAAAAGCTCATTTAGGACCTGCACTTACGAAGGGGGTAGGCAGCTGTATATCAGGGAGTAAAGCTTCTGAGAATAAAAACAGCTGGAGCTTGTTAAGGTAATTACACAGGGGAAAGGATAATGTACTGGGAACTCCTCAGAAGAATCTGATTTGTGGTGAGGGGAGAGAGATAAAAGCTCATTTAGGAACGACATGAACATGCTGCGTAGGTAGCTGTTTATCAGTAAATATCTCCACTGAGATTAAGAAAAGCAGTAGCTTAATAAATTAAGTACTTCCTGGTATGGTTACTGTACTGGTAACTCCCCAAAAGAATCTGGATTGTGGTGAGGGAACAGAGAAAAAAGCTCATTTAGGACCTGCACTTACGAAGGGGGTAGGCAGCTGTATATCAGGGAGTAAACCTTCTGAGAATAAAAACAGCTGGAGCTTGTTAAGGTAATTACACAGGGAAAGGATAATGTACTGGGAACTCCTCAGAAGAATCTGATTTGTGGTGAGGGGAGAGAGATAAAAGCTCATTTAGGAACGACATGAACATGCTGCGTAGGTAGCTGTTTATCAGTAAATATCTCCACTGAGATTAAGAAAAGCAGTAGCTTAATAAATTAAGTACTTCCTGGTATGGTTACTGTACTGGTAACTCCCCAAAAGAATCTGGATTGTGGTGAGGGAACAGAGAAAAAAGCTCATTTAGGACCTGCACTTACGAAGGGGGTAGGCAGCTGTATATCAGGGAGTAAAGCTTCTGAGAATAAAAACAGCTGCAGCTTGTTAAGGTAATTACACAGGGGAAAGGATAATGTACTGGGAACTCCTCAGAAGAATCTGATTTGTGGTGAGGGGAGAGAGATAAAAGCTCATTTAGGAACGACATGAACATGCTGCGTAGGTAGCGGTTTATCAGTAAATATCTCCACTGAGATGAAGAAAAGCAGTAGCTTAATAAATTAAGTACTTCCTGGTATGGTTACTGTACTGGTAACTCCCCAAAAGAATCTGGATTGTGGTGAGGGAACAGAGAAAAAAGCTCATTTAGGACCTGCACTTACGAAGGGTTAGGCAGCTGTATATCAGGGACTAAACCTTCTGAGAATAAAAACAGCTGGAGCTTGTTAAGGTAATTACACAGGGGAAAGGATAATGTACTGGGAACTCCTCAGAAGAATCTTTTTTGGGGTGAGGGGAGAGAGATAAAAGCTCATTTAGGAACGACATGAACATGCTGCGTAGGTAGCTGTTTATCAGTAAATATCTCCACTGATATTAAGAAAAGCAGTAGCTTAATAAATTAAGTACTTCCTGGTATGGTTACTGTACTGGTAACTCCCCAAAAGAATCTGGATTGTGGTGAGGGAACAGAGAAAAAAGCTCATTTAGGACCTGCACTTACGAAGGGGGTAGGCAGCTGTATATCAGGGAGTAAACCTTCTGAGAATAAAAACAGCTGGCAACAAACAGTACAAGAAATGTATCCAATGCCCAACGTATCACACTGTAACCTCTCTGTACGTCAGTTTGATAATAAAAATTTGAGAAAAAAAAAAAAAAAAAAACAGCTGGAGCTTGTTAAGGTAATTACACAGGAGAAAGGATAAAGTACTGGGAACTCCTCAGAAGAATCTGATTTGTGGTGAGGGGAGAGAGATAAAAGCTCATTTAGGAACGACATGAACATGCTGCGTAGGTAGCTGTTTATCAGTAAATATCTCCACTGAGCTTTAGAAAAGCAGTAGCTTAATAAATTAGGGACTTCCTGGTATGGATACTGTACTGGTAACTCCCCAAAAGAATCTGGATTGTGGTGAGGGAACAGAGAAAAAAGCTCATTTAGGACCTGCACTTACGAAGGGGGTAGGCAGCTGTATATCAGGGAGTAAAGCTTCTGAGAATAAAAACAGCTGCAGCTTGTTAAGGTAATTATACAGGGGAAAGGATAATGTACTGGGAACTCCTCAGAAGAATCTGATTTGTGGTGAGGGGAGAGAGATAAAAGCTCATTTAGGAACGACATGAACATGCTGCGTAAGTAGCTGTTTATCAGTAAATATATCCACTGAGATTAAGAAAAGCAGTAGCTTAATAAATTAAGTACTTCCTGGTATGATTACTGTAATGGTAACTCCCCAAAAGAATCTGGATTGTGGTGAAGGAACAGAGAAAAAAGCTCATTTAGGACCTGCACTTACGAAGGGGGTAGGCAGCTGTATATCAGGGACTAAACCTTCTGAGAATAAAAACAGCTGGAGCATGTTAAGGTAATTACAAAGGGAAAGGATAATGTACTGGGAACTCCTCAGAAGAATTTGATTTGTGGTGAGGGGAGAGAGATAAAAGCTCATTTAGGAACGACATGAACGTGCTGCCTAGGTAGCTGTTTATCAGTAAATATCTCCACTGAGATTAAGAAAAGCAGTAGCTTAATAAATTAAGTACTTCCTGGTATGGTTACTGTACTGATAACTCCCCAAAAGAATCTGAATTGTGGTGAGGGAACAGAGAAAAAAGCTCATTTAGGACCTGCACTTACGAAGGGGGTAGGCAGCTGTATATCAGGGAGTAAACCTTCTGAGAATAAAAACAGCTGGAGCTTGTTAAGGTAATTACACAGGGGAAAGGATAATGTACTGGGAACTCCTCAGAAGAATCTGATTTGTGGTGAGGGGAGAGAGATAAAAGCTCATTTAGGAACGACATGAACATGCTGCGTAGGTAGCTGTTTATCAGTAAATATCTCCACTGAGATTAAGAAAAGCAGTAGCTTAATAAATTAAGTACTTCCTGGTATGGTTACTGTACTGGTAACTCCCCAAAAGAATCTGGATTGTGGTGAGGGAACAGAGAAAAAAGCTCATTTAGGACCTGCACTTACGAAGGGGGTAGGCAGCTGTATATCAGGGAGTAAAGCTTCTGAGAATAAAAACAGCTGCATCTTGTTAAGGTAATTACACAGGGGAAAGGATAATGTACTGGGAACTCCTCAGAAGAATCTGATTTGTGGTGAGGGGAGAGAGATAAAAGCTCATTTAGGAACGACATGAACATGCTGCGTTGGTAGCTGTTTATCAGTAAATATCTCCACTGAGATTAAGAAAAGCAGTAGCTTAATAAATTAAGTACTTCCTGGTATGGTTACTGTACTGGTAACTCCCCAAAAGAATCTGGATTGTGGTGAGGGAACAGAGAAAAAAGCTCATTTAGGACCTGCACTTTCGAAGGGGGTAGGCAGCTGTATATCAGGGAGTAAAGCTTCTGAGAATAAAAACAGCTGGAGCTTGTTAAGGTAATTACACAGGGAAAAGGATAATGTACTGGGAACTCCTCAGAAGAATCTGATTTGTGGTGAGGGGAGAGAGATAAAAGCTCATTTAGGAACGACATGAACATGCTGCGTAGGTAGCTGTTTATCAGTAAATATCTCCACTGAGATTAAGAAAAGCAGTAGCTTAATAAATTAAGTACTTCCTGGTATGGTTACTGTACTGGTAACTCCCCAAAAGAATCTGGATTGTGGTGAGGGAAGAGAGAAAAAAGCTCATTTAGGAACTACACTTACGAAGGGGGTAGGCAGCTGTATATCAGGGAGTAAACCTTCTGAGAATAAAAACAGCTGGAGCTTGTTAAGGTAATTACACAGGTGAAAGGATATTGTACTGGGAACTCCTCAGAAGAATCTGATTTGTGGTGAGGGCAGAGAGATAAAAGCTCATTTAGGAACGACATGGACATGCTGCGTAGGTAGCTGTTTATCAGGAAATATCTCCACTGAGATTAAGAAAAGCAGTAGCTTAATAAATTAAATACTTCCTGGTATGGTTACTGTACTGGTAACTCCCCAAAAGAATCTGGATTGTGGTGAGGGAACAGAGAAAAAATCTCATTTAGCACCTGCACTTACGAAGGGGGTAGGCAGCTGTATATCAGGGAGTAAACCTTCTGAGAATAAAAACAGCTGGAGCTTGTTAAGGTAATTACACAGGGGAAAGGATAATGTACTGGGAACTCCTCAGAAGAATCTGATTTGTGGTGAGGGGAGAGAGATAAAAGCTCATTTAGGAACGACATGAACATGCTGCGTAGGTAGCTGTTTATCAGTAAATATCTCCACTGAGATTAAGAAAAGCAGTAGCTTAATAAATTAAGTACTTCCTGGTATGGTTACTGTACTGGTAACTCCCCGAAAGAATCTGGATTGTGGTGAGGGAACAGAGAAAAAAGCTCATTTAGGACCTGCAATTACGAAGAGGGAAGGCAGCTGTATATCAGGGAGTAAACCTTCTGAGAATAAAAACAGCTGGAGCTTGTTAAGGTAATTACACAGGAGAAAGGATAAAGTACTGGGCACTCCTCAGAAGAATCTGATTTGTGGTGAGGGGAGAGAGATAAAAGCTCCTTTAGGAACGACATGAACATGCTGCGTAGGTAGCTGTTTATCAGTAAATATCTCCACTGAGCTTTAGAAAAGCAGTAGCTTAATAAATTAAGTACTTCCTGGTATGGTTACTGTACTGGTAACTCCCCAAAAGAATCTGGATTGTGGTGAGGGAACAGAGAAAAAAGCTCATTGAGGACCTGCACTTACGAAGGGGGTAGGCAGCTGTATATCAGGGAGTAAAGCTTCTGAGAATAAAAACAGCTGCAGCTTGTTAAGGTAATTACACAGGGGAAAGGATAATGTACTGGGAACTCCTCAGAAGAATCTGATTTGTGGTGAGGGGAGAGAGATAAAAGCTCATTTAGGAACGACATGAACATGCTGCGTAGGTAGCGGTTTATCAGTAAATATCTCCACTGAGATGAAGAAAAGCAGTAGCTTAATAAATTAAGTACTTCCTGGTATGGTTACTGTACTGGTAACTCCCCAAAAGAATCTGGATTGTGGTGAGGGAACAGAGAAAAAAGCTCATTTAGGACCTGCACTTACGAAGGGGTTAGGCAGCTGTATATCAGGGACTAAACCTTCTGAGAATAAAAACAGCTGGAGCTTGTTAAGGTAATTACACAGGGGAAAGGATAATGTACTGGGAACTCCTCAGAAGAATCTTTTTTGGGGTGAGGGGAGAGAGATAAAAGCTCATTTAGGAACGACATGAACATGCTGCGTAGGTAGCTGTTTATCAGTAAATATCTCCACTGATATTAAGAAAAGCAGTAGCTTAATAAATTAAGTACTTCCTGGTATGGTTACTGTACTGGTAACTCCCCAAAAGAATCTGGATTGTGGTGAGGGAACAGAGAAAAAAGCTCATTTAGGACCTGCACTTACGAAGGGGGTAGGCAGCTGTATATCAGGGAGTAAACCTTCTGAGAATAAAAACAGCTGGCAACAAACAGTACAAGAAATGTATCCAATGCCCAACGTATCACACTGTAACCTCTCTGTACGTCAGTTTGATAATAAAAATTTGAGAAAAAAAAAAAAAAAAAAACAGCTGGAGCTTGTTAAGGTAATTACACAGGAGAAAGGATAAAGTACTGGGAACTCCTCAGAAGAATCTGATTTGTGGTGAGGGGAGAGAGATAAAAGCTCATTTAGGAACGACATGAACATGCTGCGTAGGTAGCTGTTTATCAGTAAATATCTCCACTGAGCTTTAGAAAAGCAGTAGCTTAATAAATTAGGGACTTCCTGGTATGGATACTGTACTGGTAACTCCCCAAAAGAATCTGGATTGTGGTGAGGGAACAGAGAAAAAAGCTCATTTAGGACCTGCACTTACGAAGGGGGTAGGCAGCTGTATATCAGGGAGTAAAGCTTCTGAGAATAAAAACAGCTGCAGCTTGTTAAGGTAATTATACAGGGGAAAGGATAATGTACTGGGAACTCCTCAGAAGAATCTGATTTGTGGTGAGGGGAGAGAGATAAAAGCTCATTTAGGAACGACATGAACATGCTGCGTAAGTAGCTGTTTATCAGTAAATATATCCACTGAGATTAAGAAAAGCAGTAGCTTAATAAATTAAGTACTTCCTGGTATGATTACTGTAATGGTAACTCCCCAAAAGAATCTGGATTGTGGTGAAGGAACAGAGAAAAAAGCTCATTTAGGACCTGCACTTACGAAGGGGGTAGGCAGCTGTATATCAGGGACTAAACCTTCTGAGAATAAAAACAGCTGGAGCATGTTAAGGTAATTACAAAGGGAAAGGATAATGTACTGGGAACTCCTCAGAAGAATTTGATTTGTGGTGAGGGGAGAGAGATAAAAGCTCATTTAGGAACGACATGAACGTGCTGCCTAGGTAGCTGTTTATCAGTAAATATCTCCACTGAGATTAAGAAAAGCAGTAGCTTAATAAATTAAGTACTTCCTGGTATGGTTACTGTACTGATAACTCCCCAAAAGAATCTGAATTGTGGTGAGGGAACAGAGAAAAAAGCTCATTTAGGACCTGCACTTACGAAGGGGGTAGGCAGCTGTATATCAGGGAGTAAACCTTCTGAGAATAAAAACAGCTGGAGCTTGTTAAGGTAATTACACAGGGGAAAGGATAATGTACTGGGAACTCCTCAGAAGAATCTGATTTGTGGTGAGGGGAGAGAGATAAAAGCTCATTTAGGAACGACATGAACATGCTGCGTAGGTAGCTGTTTATCAGTAAATATCTCCACTGAGATTAAGAAAAGCAGTAGCTTAATAAATTAAGTACTTCCTGGTATGGTTACTGTACTGGTAACTCCCCAAAAGAATCTGGATTGTGGTGAGGGAACAGAGAAAAAAGCTCATTTAGGACCTGCACTTACGAAGGGGGTAGGCAGCTGTATATCAGGGAGTAAAGCTTCTGAGAATAAAAACAGCTGCATCTTGTTAAGGTAATTACACAGGGGAAAGGATAATGTACTGGGAACTCCTCAGAAGAATCTGATTTGTGGTGAGGGGAGAGAGATAAAAGCTCATTTAGGAACGACATGAACATGCTGCGTTGGTAGCTGTTTATCAGTAAATATCTCCACTGAGATTAAGAAAAGCAGTAGCTTAATAAATTAAGTACTTCCTGGTATGGTTACTGTACTGGTAACTCCCCAAAAGAATCTGGATTGTGGTGAGGGAACAGAGAAAAAAGCTCATTTAGGACCTGCACTTTCGAAGGGGGTAGGCAGCTGTATATCAGGGAGTAAAGCTTCTGAGAATAAAAACAGCTGGAGCTTGTTAAGGTAATTACACAGGGAAAAGGATAATGTACTGGGAACTCCTCAGAAGAATCTGATTTGTGGTGAGGGGAGAGAGATAAAAGCTCATTTAGGAACGACATGAACATGCTGCGTAGGTAGCTGTTTATCAGTAAATATCTCCACTGAGATTAAGAAAAGCAGTAGCTTAATAAATTAAGTACTTCCTGGTATGGTTACTGTACTGGTAACTCCCCAAAAGAATCTGGATTGTGGTGAGGGAAGAGAGAAAAAAGCTCATTTAGGAACTACACTTACGAAGGGGGTAGGCAGCTGTATATCAGGGAGTAAACCTTCTGAGAATAAAAACAGCTGGAGCTTGTTAAGGTAATTACACAGGTGAAAGGATATTGTACTGGGAACTCCTCAGAAGAATCTGATTTGTGGTGAGGGCAGAGAGATAAAAGCTCATTTAGGAACGACATGGACATGCTGCGTAGGTAGCTGTTTATCAGGAAATATCTCCACTGAGATTAAGAAAAGCAGTAGCTTAATAAATTAAATACTTCCTGGTATGGTTACTGTACTGGTAACTCCCCAAAAGAATCTGGATTGTGGTGAGGGAACAGAGAAAAAATCTCATTTAGCACCTGCACTTACGAAGGGGGTAGGCAGCTGTATATCAGGGAGTAAACCTTCTGAGAATAAAAACAGCTGGAGCTTGTTAAGGTAATTACACAGGGGAAAGGATAATGTACTGGGAACTCCTCAGAAGAATCTGATTTGTGGTGAGGGGAGAGAGATAAAAGCTCATTTAGGAACGACATGAACATGCTGCGTAGGTAGCTGTTTATCAGTAAATATCTCCACTGAGATTAAGAAAAGCAGTAGCTTAATAAATTAAGTACTTCCTGGTATGGTTACTGTACTGGTAACTCCCCGAAAGAATCTGGATTGTGGTGAGGGAACAGAGAAAAAAGCTCATTTAGGACCTGCAATTACGAAGAGGGAAGGCAGCTGTATATCAGGGAGTAAACCTTCTGAGAATAAAAACAGCTGGAGCTTGTTAAGGTAATTACACAGGAGAAAGGATAAAGTACTGGGCACTCCTCAGAAGAATCTGATTTGTGGTGAGGGGAGAGAGATAAAAGCTCCTTTAGGAACGACATGAACATGCTGCGTAGGTAGCTGTTTATCAGTAAATATCTCCACTGAGCTTTAGAAAAGCAGTAGCTTAATAAATTAAGTACTTCCTGGTATGGTTACTGTACTGGTAACTCCCCAAAAGAATCTGGATTGTGGTGAGGGAACAGAGAAAAAAGCTCATTGAGGACCTGCACTTACGAAGGGGGTAGGCAGCTGTATATCAGGGAGTAAAGCTTCTGAGAATAAAAACAGCTGCAGCTTGTTAAGGTAATTACACAGGGGAAAGGATAATGTACTGGGAACTCCTCAGAAGAATCTGATTTGTGGTGAGGGGAGAGAGATAAAAGCTCATTTAGGAACGACATGAACATGCTGCGTAGGTAGCTGTTTATCAGTAAATATCTCCACTGAGATTAAGAAAAGCAGTAGCTTAATAAATTAAGTACTTCCTGGTATGGTTACTGTACTGGTAACTCCCCAAAAGAATCTGGATTGTGGTGAGGGAACAGAGAAAAAAGCTCATTTAGGACCTGCACTTACGAAGGGGTAGGCAGCTGTATATCAGGGAGTAAACCTTCTGAGAATAAAAACAGCTGGAGCTTGTTAAGGTAATTACACAGGGGAAAGGATAATGTACTGGGAACTCCTCAGAAGAATCTGATTTGTGGTGAGGGGAGAGAGATAAAAGCTCATTTAGGAACGACATGAACATGCTGCGTAGGTAGCTGTTTATCAGTAAATATCTCCACTGAGATTAAGAAAAGCAGTAGCTTAATAAATTAAGTACTTCCTGGTATGGTTACTGTACTGGTAACTCCCCAAAAGAATCTGGATTGTGGTGAGGGAACAGAGAAAAAAGCTCATTTAGGACCTGCACTTACGAAGGGGGTAGGCAGCTGTATATCAGGGAGTAAACCTTCTGAGAATAAAAACAGCTGGAGCATGTTAAGGTAATTACAAAGGGAAAGGATAATGTACTGGGAACTCCTCAGAAGAATCTGATTTGTGGTGAGGGGAGAGAGATAAAAGCTCATTTAGGAACGACATGAACATGCTGCGTAGGTAGCTGTTTATCAGTAAATATCTCCACTGAGATTAAGAAAAGCAGTAGCTTAATAAATTAAGTACTTCCTGGTATGGTTACTGTACTGGTAACTCCCCAAAAGAATCTGGATTGTGGTGAGGGAACAGAGAAAAAAGCTCATTTAGGACCTGCACTTACGAAGGGGGTAGGCAGCTGTATATCAGGGAGTAAACCTTCTGAGAATAAAAACAGCTGGATCTTGTTAAGGTAATTACACAGGGGAAAGGATAATGTACTGGGAACTCCTCAGAAGAATCTGATTTGTGGTGAGGGGAGAGAGATAAAAGCTCATTTAGGAACGACATGAACATGCTGCGTAGGTAGCTGTTTATCAGTAAATATCTCCACTGAGATTAAGAAAAGCAGTAGCTTAATAAATTAAGTACTTCCTGGTATGGTTACTGTACTGGTAACTCCCCAAAAGAATCTGGATTGTGGTGAGGGAACAGAGAAAAAAGCTCATTTAGGACCTGCACTTACGAAGGGGGTAGGCAGCTGTATATCAGGGAGTAAACCTTCTGAGAATAAAAACAGCTGCATCTTGTTAAGGTAATTACACAGGGGAAAGGATAATGTACTGGGAACTCCTCAGAAGAATCTGATTTGTGGTGAGGGGAGAGAGATAAAAGCTCATTTAGGAACGACATGAACATGCTGCGTAGGTAGCTGTTTATCAGTAAATATCTCCACTGAGATTAAGAAAAGCAGTAGCTTAATAAATTAAGTACTTCCTGGTATGGTTACTGTACTGGTAACTCCCCAAAAGAATCTGGATTGTGGTGAGGGAACAGAGAAAAAAGCTCATTTAGGACCTGCACTTACGAAGGGGGTAGGCAGCTGTATATCAGGGAGTAAACCTTCTGAGAATAAAAACAGCTGGAGCTTGTTAAGGTAATTACACAGGGAAAGGATAATGTACTGGGAACTCCTCAGAAGAATCTGATTTGTGGTGAGGGGAGAGAGATAAAAGCTCATTTAGGAACGACATGAACATGCTGCGTAGGTAGCTGTTTATCAGTAAATATCTCCACTGAGATTAAGAAAAGCAGTAGCTTAATAAATTAAGTACTTCCTGGTATGGTTACTGTACTGGTAACTCCCCAAAAGAATCTGGATTGTGGTGAGGGAACAGAGAAAAAAGCTCATTTAGGACCTGCACTTACGAAGGGGGTAGGCAGCTGTATATCAGGGAGTAAACCTTCTGAGAATAAAAACAGCTGGAGCTTGTTAAGGTAATTACACAGGGGAAAGGATAATGTACTGGGAACTCCTCAGAAGAATCTGATTTGTGGTGAGGGGAGAGAGATAAAAGCTCATTTAGGAACGACATGAACATGCTGCGTAGGTAGCTGTTTATCAGTAAATATCTCCACTGAGATTAAGAAAAGCAGTAGCTTAATAAATTAAGTACTTCCTGGTATGGTTACTGTACTGGTAACTCCCCAAAAGAATCTGGATTGTGGTGAGGGAACAGAGAAAAAAGCTCATTTAGGACCTGCACTTACGAAGGGGGTAGGCAGCTGTATATCAGGGAGTAAACCTTCTGAGAATAAAAACAGCTGGAGCTTGTTAAGGTAATTACACAGGGAAAGGATAATGTACTGGGAACTCCTCAGAAGAATCTGATTTGTGGTGAGGGGAGAGAGATAAAAGCTCATTTAGGAACGACATGAACATGCTGCGTAGGTAGCTGTTTATCAGTAAATATCTCCACTGAGATTAAGAAAAGCAGTAGCTTAATAAATTAAGTACTTCCTGGTATGGTTACTGTACTGGTAACTCCCCAAAAGAATCTGGATTGTGGTGAGGGAACAGAGAAAAAAGCTCATTTAGGACCTGCACTTACGAAGGGGGTAGGCAGCTGTATATCAGGGAGTAAACCTTCTGAGAATAAAAACAGCTGGAGCTTGTTAAGGTAATTACACAGGAGAAAGGATAAAGTACTGGGAACTCCTCAGAAGAATCTGATTTGTGGTGAGGGGAGAGAGATAAAAGCTCATTTAGGAACGACATGAACATGCTGCGTAGGTAGCTGTTTATCAGTAAATATCTCCACTGAGATTAAGAAAAGCAGTAGCTTAATAAATTAAGTACTTCCTGGTATGGTTACTGTACTGGTAACTCCCCAAAAGAATCTGGATTGTGGTGAGGGAACAGAGAAAAAAGCTCATTTAGGACCTGCACTTACGAAGGGGGTAGGCAGCTGTATATCAGGGAGTAAAGCTTCTGAGAATAAAAACAGCTGGAGCTTGTTAAGGTAATTACACAGGGGAAAGGATAATGTACTGGGAACTCCTCAGAAGAATCTGATTTGTGGTGAGGGGAGAGAGATAAAAGCTCATTTAGGAACGACATGAACATGCTGCGTAGGTAGCTGTTTATCAGTAAATATCTCCACTGAGATTAAGAAAAGCAGTAGCTTAATAAATTAAGTACTTCCTGGTATGGTTACTGTACTGGTAACTCCCCAAAGAATCTGGATTGTGGTGAGGGAACAGAGAAAAAAGCTCATTTAGGACCTGCACTTACGAAGGGGCTAGGCAGCTGTATATCAGGGAGTAAACCTTCTGAGAATAAAAACAGCTGGAGCTTGTTAAGGTAATTACACAGGTGAAAGGATATGTACTGGGAACTCCTCAGAAGAATCTGATTTGTGGTGAGGGGAGAGAGATAAAAGCTCATTTAGGAACGACATGAACATGCTGCGTAGGTAGCTGTTTATCAGTAAATATCTCCACTGAGATTAAGAAAAGCAGTAGCTTAATAAATTAAGTACTTCCTGGTATGGTTACTGTACTGGTAACTCCCCAAAAGAATCTGGATTGTGGTGAGGGAACAGAGAAAAAAGCTCATTTAGGACCTGCACTTACGAAGGGGGTAGGCAGCTGTATATCAGGGAGTAAACCTTCTGAGAATAAAAACAGCTGGAGCTTGTTAAGGTAATTACACAGGGGAAAGGATAATGTACTGGGAACTCCTCAGAAGAATCTGATTTGTGGTGAGGGGAGAGAGATAAAAGCTCATTTAGGAACGACATGAACATGCTGCGTAGGTAGCTGTTTATCAGTAAATATCTCCACTGAGATTAAGAAAAGCAGTAGCTTAATAAATTAAGTACTTCCTGGTATGGTTACTGTACTGGTAACTCCCCAAAAGAATCTGGATTGTGGTGAGGGAACAGAGAAAAAAGCTCATTTAGGACCTGCACTTACGAAGGGGGTAGGCAGCTGTATATCAGGGAGTAAAGCTTCTGAGAATAAAAACAGCTGCAGCTTGTTAAGGTAATTACACAGGGGAAAGGATAATGTACTGGGAACTCCTCAGAAGAATCTGATTTGTGGTGAGGGGAGAGAGATAAAAGCTCATTTAGGAACGACATGAACATGCTGCGTTGGTAGCTGTTTATCAGTAAATATCTCCACTGAGATTAAGAAAAGCAGTAGCTTAATAAATTAAGTACTTCCTGGTATGGTTACTGTACTGGTAACTCCCCAAAAGAATCTGGATTGTGGTGAGGAACAGAGAAAAAAGCTCATTTAGGACCTGCACTTACGAAGGGGGTAGGCAGCTGTATATCAGGGAGTAAACCTTCTGAGAATAAAAACAGCTGGAGCTTGTTAAGGTAATTACACAGGGAAAGGATAATGTACTGGGAACTCCTCAGAAGAATCTGATTTGTGGTGAGGGGAGAGAGATAAAAGCTCATTTAGGAACGACATGAACATGCTGCGTAGGTAGCTGTTTATCAGTAAATATCTCCACTGAGATTAAGAAAAGCAGTAGCTTAATAAATTAAGTACTTCCTGGTATGGTTACTGTACTGGTAACTCCCCAAAAGAATCTGGATTGTGGTGAGGGAACAGAGAAAAAAGCTCATTTAGGACCTGCACTTACGAAGGGGGTAGGCAGCTGTATATCAGGGAGTAAACCTTCTGAGAATAAAAACAGCTGGAGCTTGTTAAGGTAATTACACAGGGGAAAGGATAATGTACTGGGAACTCCTCAGAAGAATCTGATTTGTGGTGAGGGGAGAGAGATAAAAGCTCATTTAGGAACGACATGAACATGCTGCGTAGGTAGCTGTTTATCAGT
Organism: Perognathus longimembris pacificus; assembly: GCF_023159225.1. Taxonomy (NCBI): domain Eukaryota; kingdom Metazoa; phylum Chordata; class Mammalia; order Rodentia; family Heteromyidae; genus Perognathus; species Perognathus longimembris. Next base: position 12,928 of record NW_025956073.1, on the reverse strand, counting down.
AAATATCTCCACTGAGATTAAGAAAAGCAGTAGCTTAATAAATTAAGTACTTCCTGGTATGGTTACTGTACTGGTAACTCCCCAAAAGAATCTGGATTGTGGTGAGGGAACAGAGAAAAAAGCTCATTTAGCACCTGCACTTACGAAGGGGGTAGGCAGCTGTATATCAGGGAGTAAACCTTCTGAGAATAAAAACAGCTGGAGCTTGTTAAGGTAATTACACAGGGGAAAGGATAATGTACTGGGAACTCCTCAGAAGAATCTGATTTGTGGTGAGGGGAGAGAGATAAAAGCTCATTTAGGAACGACATGAACATGCTGCGTAGGTAGCTGTTTATCAGTAAATATCTCCACTGAGATTAAGAAAAGCAGTAGCTTAATAAATTAAGTACTTCCTGGTATGGTTACTGTACTGGTAACTCCCCAAAAGAATCTGGATTGTGGTGAGGGAACAGAGAAAAAAGCTCATTTAGGACCTGCACTTACGAAGGGGGTAGGCAGCTGTATATCAGGGAGTAAAGCTTCTGAGAATAAAAACAGCTGGAGCTTGTTAAGGTAATTACACAGGGAAAGGATAATGTACTGGGAACTCCTCAGAAGAATCTGATTTGTGGTGAGGGGAGAGAGATAAAAGCTCATTTAGGAACGACATGAACATGCTGCGTAGGTAGCTGTTTATCAGTAAATATCTCCACTGAGATTAAGAAAAGCAGTAGCTTAATAAATTAAGTACTTCCTGGTATGGTTACTGTACTGGTAACTCCCCAAAAGAATCTGGATTGTGGTGAGGGAACAGAGAAAAAAGCTCATTTAGGACCTGCACTTACGAAGGGGGTAGGCAGCTGTATATCAGGGAGTAAACCTTCTGAGAATAAAAACAGCTGGAGCTTGTTAAGGTAATTACACAGGGGAAAGGATAATGTACTGGGAACTCCTCAGAAGAATCTGATTTGTGGTGAGGGGAGAGAGATAAAAGCTCATTTAGGAACGACATGAACATGCTGCGTAGGTAGCTGTTTATCAGTAAATATCTCCACTGAGATTAAGAAAAGCAGTAGCTTAATAAATTAAGTACTTCCTGGTATGGTTACTGTACTGGTAACTCCCCAAAAGAATCTGGATTGTGGTGAGGGAACAGAGAAAAAAGCTCATTTAGGACCTGCACTTACGAAGGGGGTAGGCAGCTGTATATCAGGGAGTAAACCTTCTGAGAATAAAAACAGCTGGAGCTTGTTAAGGTAATTACACAGGGAAAGGATAATGTACTGGGAACTCCTCAGAAGAATCTGATTTGTGGTGAGGGGAGAGAGATAAAAGCTCATTTAGGAACGACATGAACATGCTGCGTAGGTAGCTGTTTATCAGTAAATATCTCCACTGAGATTAAGAAAAGCAGTAGCTTAATAAATTAAGTACTTCCTGGTATGGTTACTGTACTGGTAACTCCCCAAAAGAATCTGGATTGTGGTGAGGGAACAGAGAAAAAAGCTCATTTAGGACCTGCACTTACGAAGGGGGTAGGCAGCTGTATATCAGGGAGTAAACCTTCTGAGAATAAAAACAGCTGGAGCTTGTTAAGGTAATTACACAGGGGAAAGGATAATGTACTGGGAACTCCTCAGAAGAATCTGATTTGTGGTGAGGGGAGAGAGATAAAAGCTCATTTAGGAACGACATGAACATGCTGCGTAGGTAGCTGTTTATCAGTAAATATCTCCACTGAGATTAAGAAAAGCAGTAGCTTAATAAATTAAGTACTTCCTGGTATGGTTACTGTACTGGTAACTCCCCAAAAGAATCTGGATTGTGGTGAGGGAACAGAGAAAAAAGCTCATTTAGGACCTGCACTTACGAAGGGGGTAGGCAGCTGTATATCAGGGAGTAAAGCTTCTGAGAATAAAAACAGCTGGAGCTTGTTAAGGTAATTACACAGGGGAAAGGATAATGTACTGGGAACTCCTCAGAAGAATCTGATTTGTGGTGAGGGGAGAGAGATAAAAGCTCATTTAGGAACGACATGAACATGCTGCGTAGGTAGCTGTTTATCAGTAAATATCTCCACTGAGATTAAGAAAAGCAGTAGCTTAATAAATTAAGTACTTCCTGGTATGGTTACTGTACTGGTAACTCCCCAAAGAATCTGGATTGTGGTGAGGGAACAGAGAAAAAAGCTCATTTAGGACCTGCACTTACGAAGGGGTAGGCAGCTGTATATCAGGGAGTAAACCTTCTGAGAATAAAAACAGCTGGAGCTTGTTAAGGTAATTACACAGGGAAAGGATAATGTACTGGGAACTCCTCAGAAGAATCTGATTTGTGGTGAGGGGAGAGAGATAAAAGCTCATTTAGGAACGACATGAACATGCTGCATAGGTAGCTGTTTATCAGTAAATATCTCCACTGAGATTAAGAAAAGCAGTAGCTTAATAAATTAAGTACTTCCTGGTATGGTTACTGTACTGGTAACTCCCCAAAAGAATCTGGATTGTGGTGAGGGAACAGAGAAAAAAGCTCATTTAGGACCTGCACTTACGAAGGGGGTAGGCAGCTGTATATCAGGGAGTAAACCTTCTGAGAATAAAAACAGCTGGAGCTTGTTAAGGTAATTACACAGGGGAAAGGATAATGTACTGGGAACTCCTCAGAAGAATCTGATTTGTGGTGAGGGGAGAGAGATAAAAGCTCATTTAGGAACGACATGAACATGCTGCGTAGGTAGCTGTTTATCAGTAAATATCTCCACTGAGATTAAGAAAAGCAGTAGCTTAATAAATTAAGTACTTCCTGGTATGGTTACTGTACTGGTAACTCCCCAAAAGAATCTGGATTGTGGTGAGGGAACAGAGAAAAAAGCTCATTTAGGACCTGCACTTACGAAGGGGGTAGGCAGCTGTATATCAGGGAGTAAAGCTTCTGAGAATAAAAACAGCTGCAGCTTGTTAAGGTAATTACACAGGGGAAAGGATAATGTACTGGGAACTCCTCAGAAGAATCTGATTTGTGGTGAGGGGAGAGAGATAAAAGCTCATTTAGGAACGACATGAACATGCTGCGTAGGTAGCTGTTTATCAGTAAATATCTCCACTGAGATTAAGAAAAGCAGTAGCTTAATAAATTAAGTACTTCCTGGTATGGTTACTGTACTGGTAACTCCCCAAAAGAATCTGGATTGTGGTGAGGGAACAGAGAAAAAAGCTCATTTAGGACCTGCACTTACGAAGGGGGTAGGCAGCTGTATATCAGGGAGTAAACCTTCTGAGAATAAAAACAGCTGGAGCTTGTTAAGGTAATTACACAGGGGAAAGGATAATGTACTGGGAACTCCTCAGAAGAATCTGATTTGTGGTGAGGGGAGAGAGATAAAAGCTCATTTAGGAACGACATGAACATGCTGCGTAGGTAGCTGTTTATCAGTAAATATCTCCACTGAGATTAAGAAAAGCAGTAGCTTAATAAATTAAGTACTTCCTGGTATGGTTACTGTACTGGTAACTCCCCAAAAGAATCTGGATTGTGGTGAGGGAACAGAGAAAAAAGCTCATTTAGGACCTGCACTTACGAAGGGGGTAGGCAGCTGTATATCAGGGAGTAAACCTTCTGAGAATAAAAACAGCTGGAGCTTGTTAAGGTAATTACACAGGGAAAGGATAATGTACTGGGAACTCCTCAGAAGAATCTGATTTGTGGTGAGGGGAGAGAGATAAAAGCTCATTTAGGAACGACATGAACATGCTGCGTAGGTAGCTGTTTATCAGTAAATATCTCCACTGAGATTAAGAAAAGCAGTAGCTTAATAAATTAAGTACTTCCTGGTATGGTTACTGTACTGGTAACTCCCCAAAAGAATCTGGATTGTGGTGAGGGAACAGAGAAAAAAGCTCATTTACACCTGCACTTACGAAGGGGGTAGGCAGCTGTATATCAGGGAGTAAACCTTCTGAGAATAAAAACAGCTGGAGCTTGTTAAGGTAATTACACAGGGGAAAGGATAATGTACTGGGAACTCCTCAGAAGAATCTGATTTGTGGTGAGGGGAGAGAGATAAAAGCTCATTTAGGAACGACATGAACATGCTGCGTAGGTAGCTGTTTATCAGTAAATATCTCCACTGAGATTAAGAAAAGCAGTAGCTTAATAAATTAAGTACTTCCTGGTATGGTTACTGTACTGGTAACTCCCCAAAAGAATCTGGATTGTGGTGAGGGAACAGAGAAAAAAGCTCATTTAGGACCTGCACTTACGAAGGGGGTAGGCAGCTGTATATCAGGGAGTAAACCTTCTGAGAATAAAAACAGCTGGAGCTTGTTAAGGTAATTACACAGGGAAAGGATAATGTACTGGGAACTCCTCAGAAGAATCTGATTTGTGGTGAGGGGAGAGAGATAAAAGCTCATTTAGGAACGACATGAACATGCTGCGTAGGTAGCTGTTTATCAGTAAATATCTCCACTGAGATTAAGAAAAGCAGTAGCTTAATAAATTAAGTACTTCCTGGTATGGTTACTGTACTGGTAACTCCCCAAAAGAATCTGGATTGTGGTGAGGGAACAGAGAAAAAAGCTCATTTAGGACCTGCACTTACGAAGGGGGTAGGCAGCTGTATATCAGGGAGTAAACCTTCTGAGAATAAAAACAGCTGGAGCTTGTTAAGGTAATTACACAGGGGAAAGGATAATGTACTGGGAACTCCTCAGAAGAATCTGATTTGTGGTGAGGGGAGAGAGATAAAAGCTCATTTAGGAACGACATGAACATGCTGCGTAGGTAGCTGTTTATCAGTAAATATCTCCACTGAGATTAAGAAAAGCAGTAGCTTAATAAATTAAGTACTTCCTGGTATGGTTACTGTACTGGTAACTCCCCAAAAGAATCTGGATTGTGGTGAGGGAACAGAGAAAAAAGCTCATTTAGGACCTGCACTTACGAAGGGGGTAGGCAGCTGTATATCAGGGAGTAAACCTTCTGAGAATAAAAACAGCTGGAGCTTGTTAAGGTAATTACACAGGAGAAAGGATAAAGTACTGGGAACTCCTCAGAAGAATCTGATTTGTGGTGAGGGGAGAGAGATAAAAGCTCATTTAGGAACGACATGAACATGCTGCGTAGGTAGCTGTTTATCAGTAAATATCTCCACTGAGCTTTAGAAAAGCAGTAGCTTAATAAATTAAGTACTTCCTGGTATGGTTACTGTACTGGTAACTCCCCAAAAGAATCTGGATTGTGGTGAGGGAACAGAGAAAAAAGCTCATTTAGGACCTGCACTTACGAAGGGGGTAGGCAGCTGTATATCAGGGAGTAAAGCTTCTGAGAATAAAAACAGCTGCAGCTTGTTAAGGTAATTACACAGGGGAAAGGATAATGTACTGGGAACTCCTCAGAAGAATCTGATTTGTGGTGAGGGGAGAGAGATAAAAGCTCATTTAGGAACGACATGAACATGCTGCGTAGGTAGCTGTTTATCAGTAAATATCTCCACTGAGATTAAGAAAAGCAGTAGCTTAATAAATTAAGTACTTCCTGGTATGGTTACTGTACTGGTAACTCCCCAAAAGAATCTGGATTGTGGTGAGGGAACAGAGAAAAAAGCTCATTTAGGACCTGCACTTACGAAGGGGGTAGGCAGCTGTATATCAGGGAGTAAACCTTCTGAGAATAAAAACAGCTGGAGCTTGTTAAGGTAATTACACAGGGGAAAGGATAATGTACTGGGAACTCCTCAGAAGAATCTGATTTGTGGTGAGGGGAGAGAGATAAAAGCTCATTTAGGAACGACATGAACATGCTGCGTAGGTAGCTGTTTATCAGTAAATATCTCCACTGAGATTAAGAAAAGCAGTAGCTTAATAAATTAAGTACTTCCTGGTATGGTTACTGTACTGGTAACTCCCCAAAAGAATCTGGATTGTGGTGAGGGAACAGAGAAAAAAGCTCATTTAGGACCTGCACTTACGAAGGGGGTAGGCAGCTGTATATCAGGGAGTAAAGCTTCTGAGAATAAAAACAGCTGGAGCTTGTTAAGGTAATTACACAGGGGAAAGGATAATGTACTGGGAACTCCTCAGAAGAATCTGATTTGTGGTGAGGGGAGAGAGATAAAAGCTCATTTAGGAACGACATGAACATGCTGCGTAGGTAGCTGTTTATCAGTAAATATCTCCACTGAGATTAAGAAAAGCAGTAGCTTAATAAATTAAGTACTTCCTGGTATGGTTACTGTACTGGTAACTCCCCAAAAGAATCTGGATTGTGGTGAGGGAACAGAGAAAAAAGCTCATTTAGGACCTGCACTTACGAAGGGGGTAGGCAGCTGTATATCAGGGAGTAAACCTTCTGAGAATAAAAACAGCTGGAGCTTGTTAAGGTAATTACACAGGGGAAAGGATAATGTACTGGGAACTCCTCAGAAGAATCTGATTTGTGGTGAGGGGAGAGAGATAAAAGCTCATTTAGGAACGACATGAACATGCTGCGTAGGTAGCTGTTTATCAGTAAATATCTCCACTGAGATTAAGAAAAGCAGTAGCTTAATAAATTAAGTACTTCCTGGTATGGTTACTGTACTGGTAACTCCCCAAAAGAATCTGGATTGTGGTGAGGGAACAGAGAAAAAAGCTCATTTAGGACCTGCACTTACGAAGGGGGTAGGCAGCTGTATATCAGGGAGTAAAGCTTCTGAGAATAAAAACAGCTGCAGCTTGTTAAGGTAATTACACAGGGGAAAGGATAATGTACTGGGAACTCCTCAGAAGAATCTGATTTGTGGTGAGGGGAGAGAGATAAAAGCTCATTTAGGAACGACATGAACATGCTGCGTAGGTAGCTGTTTATCAGTAAATATCTCCACTGAGATTAAGAAAAGCAGTAGCTTAATAAATTAAGTACTTCCTGGTATGGTTACTGTACTGGTAACTCCCCAAAAGAATCTGGATTGTGGTGAGGGAACAGAGAAAAAAGCTCATTTAGGACCTGCACTTACGAAGGGGGTAGGCAGCTGTATATCAGGGAGTAAACCTTCTGAGAATAAAAACAGCTGGAGCTTGTTAAGGTAATTACACAGGGGAAAGGATAATGTACTGGGAACTCCTCAGAAGAATCTGATTTGTGGTGAGGGGAGAGAGATAAAAGCTCATTTAGGAACGACATGAACATGCTGCGTAGGTAGCTGTTTATCAGTAAATATCTCCACTGAGATTAAGAAAAGCAGTAGCTTAATAAATTAAGTACTTCCTGGTATGGTTACTGTACTGGTAACTCCCCAAAAGAATCTGGATTGTGGTGAGGGAACAGAGAAAAAAGCTCATTTAGGACCTGCACTTACGAAGGGGGTAGGCAGCTGTATATCAGGGAGTAAAGCTTCTGAGAATAAAAACAGCTGGAGCTTGTTAAGGTAATTACACAGGGGAAAGGATAATGTACTGGGAACTCCTCAGAAGAATCTGATTTGTGGTGAGGGGAGAGAGATAAAAGCTCATTTAGGAACGACATGAACATGCTGCGTAGGTAGCTGTTTATCAGTAAATATCTCCACTGAGATTTAGAAAAGCAGTAGCTTAATAAATTAAGTACTTCCTGGTATGGTTACTGTACTGGTAACTCCCCAAAAGAATCTGGATTGTGGTGAGGGAACAGAGAAAAAAGCTCATTTAGGACCTGCACTTACGAAGGGGGTAGGCAGCTGTATATCAGGGAGTAAAGCTTCTGAGAATAAAAACAGCTGCAGCTTGTTAAGGTAATTACACAGGGGAAAGGATAATGTACTGGGAACTCCTCAGAAGAATCTGATTTGTGGTGAGGGGAGAGAGATAAAAGCTCATTTAGGAACGACATGAACATGCTGCGTAGGTAGCTGTTTATCAGTAAATATCTCCACTGAGATTAAGAAAAGCAGTAGCTTAATAAATTAAGTACTTCCTGGTATGGTTACTGTACTGGTAACTCCCCAAAAGAATCTGGATTGTGGTGAGGGAACAGAGAAAAAAGCTCATTTAGGACCTGCACTTACGAAGGGGGTAGGCAGCTGTATATCAGGGAGTAAACCTTCTGAGAATAAAAACAGCTGGAGCTTGTTAAGGTAATTACACAGGGGAAAGGATAATGTACTGGGAACTCCTCAGAAGAATCTGATTTGTGGTGAGGGGAGAGAGATAAAAGCTCATTTAGGAACGACATGAACATGCTACTTAGGTAGCTGTTTATCAGTAAATATCTCCACTGAGATTAAGAAAAGCAGTAGGTTAATAAATTAAGTACTTCCTGGTATGGTTACTGTACTGGTAACTCCCCAAAAGAATCTGGATTGTGGTGAGGGAACAGAGAAAAAAGCTCATTTAGGACCTGCACTTACGAAGGGGGTAGGCAGCTGTATATCAGGGAGTAAACCTTCTGAGAATAAAAACAGCTGGAGCTTGTTAAGGTAATTACACAGGGGAAAGGATAATGTACTGGGAACTCCTCAGAAGAATCTGATTTGTGGTGAGGGGAGAGAGATAAAAGCTCATTTAGGAACGACATGAACATGCTGCGTAGGTAGCTGTTTATCAGTAAATATCTCCACTGAGATTAAGAAAAGCAGTAGCTTAATAAATTAAGTACTTCCTGGTATGGTTACTGTACTGGTAACTCCCCAAAAGAATCTGGATTGTGGTGAGGGAACAGAGAAAAAAGCTCATTTAGGACCTGCACTTACGAAGGGGGTAGGCAGCTGTATATCAGGGAGTAAAGCTTCTGAGAATAAAAACAGCTGGAGCTTGTTAAGGTAATTACACAGGAGAAAGGATAAAGTACTGGGAACTCCTCAGAAGAATCTGATTTGTGGTGAGGGGAGAGAGATAAAAGCTCATTTAGGAACGACATGAACATGCTGCGTAGGTAGCTGTTTATCAGTAAATATCTCCACTGAGCTTTAGAAAAGCAGTAGCTTAATAAATTAAGTACTTCCTGGTATGGTTACTGTACTGGTAACTCCCCAAAAGAATCTGGATTGTGGTGAGGGAACAGAGAAAAAAGCTCATTTAGGACCTGCACTTACGAAGGGGGTAGGCAGCTGTATATCAGGGAGTAAAGCTTCTGAGAATAAAAACAGCTGCAGCTTGTTAAGGTAATTACACAGGGGAAAGGATAATGTACTGGGAACTCCTCAGAAGAATCTGATTTGTGGTGAGGGGAGAGAGATAAAAGCTCATTTAGGAACGACATGAACATGCTGCGTAGGTAGCTGTTTATCAGTAAATATCTCCACTGAGATTAAGAAAAGCAGTAGCTTAATAAATTAAGTACTTCCTGGTATGGTTACTGTACTGGTAACTCCCCAAAAGAATCTGGATTGTGGTGAGGGAACAGAGAAAAAAGCTCATTTAGGACCTGCACTTACGAAGGGGGTAGGCAGCTGTATATCAGGGAGTAAACCTTCTGAGAATAAAAACAGCTGGAGCTTGTTAAGGTAATTACACAGGGGAAAGGATAATGTACTGGGAACTCCTCAGAAGAATCTGATTTGTGGTGAGGGGAGAGAGATAAAAGCTCATTTAGGAACGACATGAACATGCTGCGTAGGTAGCTGTTTATCAGTAAATATCTCCACTGAGATTAAGAAAAGCAGTAGCTTAATAAATTAAGTACTTCCTGGTATGGTTACTGTACTGGTAACTCCCCAAAAGAATCTGGATTGTGGTGAGGGAACAGAGAAAAAAGCTCATTTAGGACCTGCACTTACGAAGGGGGTAGGCAGCTGTATATCAGGGAGTAAACCTTCTGAGAATAAAAACAGCTGGAGCTTGTTAAGGTAATTACACAGGAGAAAGGATAAAGTACTGGGAACTCCTCAGAAGAATCTGATTTGTGGTGAGGGGAGAGAGATAAAAGCTCATTTAGGAACGACATGAACATGCTGCGTAGGTAGCTGTTTATCAGTAAATATCTCCACTGAGCTTTAGAAAAGCAGTAGCTTAATAAATTAAGTACTTCCTGGTATGGTTACTGTACTGGTAACTCCCCAAAAGAATCTGGATTGTGGTGAGGGAACAGAGAAAAAAGCTCATTTAGGACCTGCACTTTCGAAGGGGGTAGGCAGCTGTATATCAGGGAGTAAAGATTCTGAGAATAAAAACAGCTGGAGCTTGTTAAGGTAATTACACAGGGGAAAGGATAATGTACTGGGAACTCCTCAGAAGAATCCGATTTGTGGTGAGGGGAGAGAGATAAAAGCTCATTTAGGAACGACATGAACATGCTGCGTAGGTAGCTGTTTATCAGTAAATATCTCCACTGAGATTAAGAAAAGCAGTAGCTTAATAAATTAAGTACTTCCTGGTATGGTTACTGTACTGGAAACTCCCCAAAAGAATCTGGATTGTGGTGAGGGAACAGAGAAAAAAGCTCATTTAGGACCTGCACTTACGAAGGGGTTAGGCAGCTGTATATCAGGGAGTAAAGCTTCTGAGAATAAAAACAGCTGCATCTTGTTAAGGTAATTACACAGGGGAAAGGATAATGTACTGGGAACTCCTCAGAAGAATCTGATTTGTGGTGAGGGGAGAGAGATAAAAGCTCATTTAGGAACGACATGAACATGCTGCATAGGTAGCTGTTTATCAGTAAATATCTCCACTGAGCTTTAGAAAAGCAGTAGCTTAATAAATTAAGTACTTCCTGGTATGGTTACTGTACTGGTAACTCCCCAAAAGAATCTGGATTGTGGTGAGGGAACAGAGAAAAAAGCTCATTTAGGACCTGCACTTACGAAGGGGGTAGGCAGCTGTATATCAGGGAGTAAACCTTCTGAGAATAAAAACAGCTGGAGCTTGTTAAGGTAATTACACAGGAGAAAGGATAAAGTACTGGGAACTCCTCAGAAGAATCTGATTTGTGGTGAGGGGAGAGAGATAAAAGCTCATTTAGGAACGACATGAACATGCTGCGTAGGTAGCTGTTTATCAGTAAATATCTCCACTGAGCTTTAGAAAAGCAGTAGCTTAATAAATTAAGTACTTCCTGGTATGGTTACTGTACTGGTAACTCCCCAAAAGAATCTGGATTGTGGTGAGGGAACAGAGAAAAAAGCTCATTTAGGACCTGCACTTACGAAGGGGGTAGGCAGCTGTATATCAGGGAGTAAAGCTTCTGAGAATAAAAACAGCTGCAGCTTGTTAAGGTAATTACACAGGGGAAAGGATAATGTACTGGGAACTCCTCAGAAGAATCTGATTTGTGGTGAGGGGAGAGAGATAAAAGCTCATTTAGGAACGACATGAACATGCTGCGTAGGTAGCTGTTTATCAGTAAATATCTCCACTGAGATTATGAAAAGCAGTAGTTTAATAAATTAAGTACTTCCTGGTATGGTTACTGTACTGGTAACTCCCCAAAAGAATCTGGATTGTGGTGAGGGAACGGAGAAAAAAGCTCATTTAGGACCTGCACTTACGAGGGGGGTAGGCAGCTGTATATCAGGGACTAAACCTTCTGAGAATAAAAACAGCTGGAGCTTGTTAAGGTAATTACACAGGGGAAAGGATAATGTACTGGGAACTCCTCAGAAGAATCTGATTTGTGGTGAGGGGAGAGAGATAAAAGCTCATTTAGGAACGACATGAACATGCTACTTAGGTAGCTGTTTATCAGTAAATATCTCCACTGAGATTAAGAAAAGCAGTAGCTTAATAAATTAAGTACTTCCTGGTATGGTTACTGTACTGGTAACTCCCAAAAAGAATCTGGATTATTGTGAGGGAACAGAGAAAAAAGCTCATTTAGGACCTGCACTTACGAAGGGGTTAGGCAGCTGTATATCAGGGAGTAAACCTTCTGAGAATAAAAACAGCTGGAGCTTGTTAAGGTAATTACACAGGGGAAAGGATAATGTACTGGGAACTCCTCAGAAGAATCTGATTTGTGGTGAGGGGAGAGAGATAAAAGCTCATTTAGGAACGACATGAACATGCTGCGTAGGTAGCTGTTTATCAGTAAATATCTCCACTGAGATTAAGAAAAGCAGTAGCTTAATAAATTAAGTACTTCCTGGTATGGTTACTGTACTGGTAACTCCCCAAAAGAATCTGGATTGTGGTGAGGGAACAGAGAAAAAAGCTCATTTAGGACCTGCACTTACGAAGGGGGTAGGCAGCTGTATATCAGGGAGTAAACCTTCTGAGAATAAAAACAGCTGGAGCTTGTTAAGGTAATTACACAGGAGAAAGGATAAAGTACTGGGAACTCCTCAGAAGAATCTGATTTGTGGTGAGGGGAGAGAGATAAAAGCTCATTTAGGAACGACATGAACATGCTGCGTAGGTAGCTGTTTATCAGTAAATATCTCCACTGAGCTTTAGAAAAGCAGTAGCTTAATAAATTAAGTACTTCCTGGTATGGTTACTGTACTGGTAACTCCCAAAAGAATCTGGATTGTGGTGAGGGAACAGAGAAAAAAGCTCATTTAGGACCTGCACTTACGAAGGGGGTAGCCAGCTGTATATCAGGGAGTAAAGCTTCTGAGAATAAAAACAGCTGGAGCTTGTTAAGGTAATTACACAGGGGAAAGGATAATGTACTGGGAACTCCTCAGAAGAATCTGATTTGTGGTGAGGGGAGAGAGATAAAAGCTCATTTAGGAACGACATGAACATGCTGCGTAGGTAGCTGTTTATCAGTAAATATCTCCACTGAGATTAAGAAAAGCAGTAGCTTAATAAATTAAGTACTTCCTGGTATGGTTACTGTACTGGAAACTCCCCAAAAGAATCTGGATTGTGGTGAGGGAACAGAGAAAAAAGCTCATTTAGGACCTGCACTTACGAAGGGGTTAGGCAGCTGTATATCAGGGAGTAAAGCTTCTGAGAATAAAAACAGCTGCATCTTGTTAAGGTAATTACACAGGGGAAAGGATAATGTACTGGGAACTCCTCAGAAGAATCTGATTTGTGGTGAGGGGAGA
>NW_025956072.1:0-49435 GCF_023159225.1 Perognathus longimembris pacificus | reverse complement strand
AAAACAGCTGGAGCTTGTTAAGGTAATTACACAGGGAAAGGATAAAGTACTGGGAACTCCTCAGAAGAATCTGATTTGTGGTGAGGGGAGAGAGATAAAAGCTCATTTAGGAACGACATGAACATGCTGCGTAGGTAGCTGTTTATCAGTAAATATCTCCACTGAGCTTTAGAAAAGCAGTAGCTTAATAAATTAAGTACTTCCTGGTATGGTTACTGTACTGGTAACTCCCCAAAGAATCTGGATTGTGGTGAGTGAACAGAGAAAAAAGCTCATTTAGGACCTGCACTTACGAAGGGGGTAGGCAGCTGTATATCAGGGAGTAAAGCTTCTGAGAATAAAAACAGCTGCAGCTTGTTAAGGTAATTACACAGGGGAAAGGATAATGTACTGGGAACTCCTCAGAAGAATCTGATTTGTGGTGAGGGGAGAGAGATAAAAGCTCATTTAGGAACGACATGAACATGCTGCGTAGGTAGCAGTTTATCAGTAAATATCTCCACTGAGATTAAGAAAAGCAGTAGGTTAATAAATTAAGTACTTCCTTGTATGGTTACTGTACTGGTAACTCCCCAAAAGAATCTGGATTGTGGTGAGGGAACAGAGAAAAAAGCTCATTTAGGACCTGCACTTACGAAGGGGGTAGGCAGCTGTATATCAGGGAGTAAACCTTCTGAGAATAAAAACAGCTGGAGCTTGTTAAGGTAATTACACAGGGGAAAGGATAATGTACTGGGAACTCCTCAGAAGAATCTGATTTGTGGTGAGGGGGAGAGAGATAAAAGCTCATTTAGGAACGACATGAACATGCTGCGTAGGTAGCTGTTTATCAGTAAATATTTCCACTGAGATTAAGAAAAGCAGTAGCTTAATAAATTAAGTACTTCCTGCTATGGTTACTGTACTGGTAACTCCCCAAAAGAATCTGGATTGTGGTGAGGGAACAGAGAAAAAAGCTCATTTAGGACCTGCACTTACGAAGGGGGTAGGCAGCTGTATATCAGGGAGTAAACCTTCTGAGAATAAAAACAGCTGGAGCTTGTTAAGGTAATTACACAGGAGAAAGGATAAAAGTACTGGGAACTCCTCAGAAGAATCTGATTTGTGGTGAGGGGGAGAGAGATAAAAGCTCATTTAAGATCGACATGAACATGCTGCGTAGGTAGCTGTTTATCAGTAAATATCTCCACTGAGATTAAGAAAAGCAGTAGCTTAATAAATTAAGTACTTCCTGGTATGGTTACTGTACTGGTAACTCCCCAAAAGAATCTGGATTGTGGTGAGGGAACAGAGAAAAAAGCTCATTTAGGACCTGCACTTACGAAGGGGGTAGGCAGCTGTATATCAGGGACTAAACCTTCTGAGAATAAAAACAGCTGGAGCTTGTTAAGGTAATTACACAGGGGAAAGGATAATGTACTGGGAACTCCTAAGAAGAATCTGATTTGTGGTGAGGGGAGAGAGATAAAAGCTCATTTAAGAGCGACATGAACATGCTGCGTAGGTAGCTGTTTATCAGTAAATATCTCCACTGAGATTAAGAAAAGCAGTAGCTTAATAAATTAAGTACTTCCTGGTATGGTTACTGTACTGGTAACTCCCCAAAAGAATCTGGATTGTGGTGAGGGAACAGAGAAAAAAGCTCATTTAGGACCTGCACTTACGAAGGGGGTAGGCAGCTGTATATCAGGGAGTAAAGCTTCTGAGAATAAAAACAGCTGCAGCTTGTTAAGGTAATTACACAGGGGAAAGGATAATGTACTGGGAACTCCTCAGAAGAATCTGATTTGTGGTGAGGGGAGAGAGATAAAAGCTCATTTAGGAACGACATGAACATGCTGCGTAGGTAGCTGTTTATAAGTAAATATCTCCACTGAGATTAAGAAAAGCAGTAGCTTAATAAATTAAGTACTTCCTGGTATGGTTACTTTACTGGTAACTCCCCAAAAGAATCTGGATTGTGGTGAGGGAACAGAGAAAAAAAGCTCATTTAGGACCTGCACTTACGAAGGGGGTAGGCAGCTGTATATCAGGGACTAAACCTTCTGAGAATAAAAACAGCTGGAGCTTGTTAAGGTAATTACACAGGGGAAAGGATAATGTACTGGGAACTCATCAGAAGAATCTGATTTGTGGTGAGGGGAGAGAGATAAAAGCTCATTTAGGAACGACATGAACATGCTACTTAGGTAGCTGTTTATCAGTAAATATCTCCACTGAGATTAAGAAAAGCAGTAGGTTAATAAATTAAGTACTTCCTGGTATGGTTACTGTACTGGTAACTCCCCAAAAGAATCTGGATTGTGGTGAGGGAACAGAGAAAAAAGCTCATTTAGGACCTGCACTTACGAAGGGGGTAGGCAGCTGTATATCAGGGAGTAAAGCTTCTGAGAATAAAAACAGATGCAGCTTGTTAAGGTAATTACACAGGGGAAAGGATAATATACTGGGAACTCCTCAGAAGATTCTGATTTGTGGTGAGGGGAGAGAGATAAAAGCTCATTTAGGAACGACATGAACATGCTGCGTAGGTAGCTGTTTATCAGTAAATATCTCCACTGAGATTAAGAAAAGCAGTAGGTTAATAAATTAAGTACTTCCTGGTATGGTTACTGTACTGGTAACTCCCCAAAAGAATCTGGAATGTGGTGAGGGAACAGAGAAAAAAGCTCATTTAGGACCTGCACTTACGAAGGGGGTAGGCAGCTGTATATCAGGGAGTAAACCTTCTGAGAATAAAAACAGCTGGAGCTTGTTAAGGTAATTACACAGGGGAAAGGATAATGTACTGGGAACTCCTCAGAAGAATCTGATTTGTGGTGAGGGGAGAGAGATAAAAGCTCATTTAGGAACGACATGAACATGCTGCGTAGGTAGCTGTTTATCAGTAAATATCTCCACTGAGATTAAGAAAAGCAGTAGCTTAATAAATTAAGTACTTCCTGCTATGGTTACTGTACTGGTAACTCCCCAAAAGAATCTGGATTGTGGTGAGGAACAGAGAAAAAAGCTCATTTAGGACCTGCACTTACGAAGGGGGTAGGCAGCTGTATATCAGGGAGTAAACCTTCTGAGAATAAAAACAGCTGGAGCTTGTTAAGGTAATTACACAGGGGAAAGGATAATGTACTGGGAACTCCTCAGAAGAATCTGATTTGTGGTGAGGGGAGAGAGATAAAAGCTCATTTAAGAACGACATGAACATGCTGCGTAGGTAGCTGTTTATCAGTAAATATCTCCACTGAGATTAAGAAAAGCAGTAGCTTAATAAATTAAGTACTTCCTGGTTTGGTTACTGTACTGGTAACTCCCCAAAAGAATCTGGATTGTGGTGAGGGAACAGAGAAAAAAGCTCATTTAGGACCTGCACTTACGAAGGGGGTAGGCAGCTGTAAATCAGGGAGTAAACCTTCTGAGAATAAAAGCAGCTGGAGCTTGTTAAGGTAATTACACAGGAGAAAGGATAAAGTACTGGGAACTCCTCAGAAGAATCTGATTTGTGGTGAGGGGAGAGAGATAAAAGCTCATTTAGGAACGACATGAACATGCTGCGTAGGTAGCTGTTTATCAGTAAATATCTCCACTGAGCTTTAGAAAAGCAGTAGCTTAATAAATTAAGTACTTCCTGGTATGGTTACTGTACTGGTAACTCCCCAAAAGAATCTGGATTGTGGTGAGGGAACAGAGAAAAAAGCTCATTTAGGACCTGCACTTACGAAGGGGGTAGGCAGCTGTATATCAGGGACTAAACCTTCTGAGAATAAAAACAGCTGCAGTTTTTTAAGGTAATTACACAGGGGAAAGGATAATGTACTGGGAACTCCTCAGAAGAATCTGATTTGTGGTGAGGGGAGAGAGATAAAAGCTCATTTGGAACGACATGAACAAGCTGCGTAGGTAGCTGTTTATCAGTAAATATCTCCACTGAGATTAAGAAAAGCAGTAGCTTAATAAATTAAGTACTTCCTGGTATGGTTACTGTACTGGTAACTCCCAAAAAGAATCTGGATTGTGGTGAGGGAACAGAGAAAAAATCTCATTTAGGACCTGCACTTACGAAGGGGGTAGGCAGCTGTATATCAGGGAGTAAACCTTCTGAGAATAAAAACAGCTGGAGCTTGTTAAGGTAATTACACAGGGGAAAGGATAATGTACTGGGAACTCCTCAGAAGAATCTGATTCGTGGTGAGGGGAGAGAGATAAAAGCTCATTTAGGAACGACATGAACATGCTACTTAGGTAGCTGTTTATCAGTAAATATCTCCACTGAGATTAAGAAAAGCAGTAGGTTAATAAATTAAGTACTTCCTGGTATGGTTACTGTACTGGTAACACCCCAAAAGAATCTGGATTGTGGTGAGGGATCAGAGAATAAAGCTCATTTAGGACCTGCACTTACGAAGGGGGGTAGGCAGCTGTATATCAGGGAGTAAACCTTCTGAGAATAAAAACAGCTGGAGCTTGTTAAGGTAATTACACAGGGGAAAGGATAATGTACTGGGAACTCCTCAGAAGAATCTGATTTGTGGTGAGGGGAGAGAGATAAAAGCTCATTTAGGAACGACATGAACGTGCTGCGTAGGTAGCTGTTTATCAGTAAATATCTCCACTGAGATTAAGAAAAGCACTTGCTTAATAAATTAAGTACTTCCTGGTATGGTTACTGTACTGGTAACTCCCCAAAAGAATCTGAATTGTGGTGAGGGAACAGAGAAAAAAGCTCATTTAGGACCTTCACTTACGAAGGGGGTAGGCAGCTGTATAACAGGGAGTAAACCTTCTGAGAATAAAAACAGCTGGAGCTTGTTAAGGTAATTACACAGGAGAAAGGATAAAGTACTGGGAACTCCTCAGAAGAATCTGATTTGTGGTGAGGGGAGAGAGATAAAAGCTCATTTAGGAACGACATGAACATGCTGCGTAGGTAGCTGTTTATCAGTAAATATCTCCACTGAGCTTTAGAAAAGCAGTAGCTTAATAAATTAAGTACTTCCTGGTATGGTTACTGTACTGGTAACTCCCCAAAAGAAATCTGGATTGTGGTGAGGGAACAGAGAAAAAAGCTCATTTAGGACCTGCACTTACGAAGGGGGTAGGCAGCTGTATATCAGGGAGTAAAGCTTCTGAGAATAAAAACAGCTGCAGCTTGTTAAGGTAATTACACAGGGGAAAGGATAATGTACTGGGAACTCCTCAGAAGAATCTGATTTGGGTGAGGGGAGAGAGATAAAAGCTCATTTAGGAACGACATGAACATGCTGCGTAGGTAGCTGTTTATCAGTAAATATCTCCACTGAGATTAAGAAAAGCAGTAGCTTAATAAATTAAGTACTTCCTGCTATGGTTACTGTACTGGTAACTCCCAAAAGAATCTGGATTGTGGTGAGGGAACAGAGAAAAAAGCTCATTTAGGACCTGCACTTACGAAGGGGGTAGGCATCTGTATATCAGGGAGTAAAGCTTCTGAGAATAAAAACAGCTGCAGCTTGTTAAGGTAATTACACAGGGGAAAGGATAATGTACTGGGAACTCCTCAGAAGAATCTGATTTGTGGTAAGGGGGAGAGAGATAAAAGCTCATTTAGGAACGACATGAACATGCTGCGTAGGTAGCTGTTTATCAGTAAATATCTCCACTGAGATTAAGAAAAGCAGTAGCTTAATAAATTAAGTACTTCCTGGTATGGTTACAGTACTGGTAACTCCCCAAAAGAATCTGGATTGTGGTGAGGGAACAGAGAAAAAAGCTCATTTAGGACCTGCACTTACGAAGGGGGTAGGCAGCTGTATATCAGGGAGTAAAGCTTCTGAGAATAAAAACAGCTGCAGCTTGTTAAGGTAATTACACAGGGGAAAGGATAATGTACTGGGAACTCCTCAGAAGAATCTGATTTGTGGTGAGGGGAGAGAGATAAAAGCTCATTTAGGAACGACATGAACATGCTGCGTAGGTAGCTGTTTATCAGTAAATATCTCCACTGAGATTAAGAAAAGCAGTAGCTTAATAAATTAAGTACTTCCTGCTATGGTTACTGTACTGGTAACTCCCCAAAAGAATCTGGATTGTGGTGAGGGAACAGAGAAAAAAGCTCATTTAGGACCTGCACTTACGAAGGGGGTAGGCATCTGTATATCAGGGAGTAAAGCTTCTGAGAATAATAACAGCTGCAGCTTGTTAAGGTAATTACACAGGGGAAAGGATAATGTACTGGGAACTCCTCAGAAGAATCTGATTTGTGGTAAGGGGAGAGAGATAAAAGCTCATTTAGGAACGACATGAACATGCTGCGTAGGTAGCTGTTTATCAGTAAATATCTCCACTGAGATTAAGAAAAGCAGGTAGGTTAATAAATTAAGTACTTCCTGGTATGGTTACTGTACTGGTAACTCCCCAAAAGAATCTGGATTGTGGTGAGGGAACAGAGAAAAAAGCTCATTTAGGACCTGCACTTACGAAGGGGGTAGGCAGCTGTATATCAGGGAGTAAACCTTCTGAGAATAAAAACAGCTGGAGCTTGTTAAGGTAATTACACAGGGGAAAGGATAATGTACTGGGAACTCCTCAGAAGAATCTGATTTGTGGTGAGGGGAGAGAGATAAAAGCTCATTTAGGAACGACATGAATGTGCTGCGTAGGTAGCTGTTTATCAGTAAATATCTCCACTGAGCTTTAGAAAAGCAGTAGCTTAATAAATTAAGTACTTCCTGGTATGGTTACTGTACTGGTAACTCCCCAAAAGAATCTGGATTGTGGTGAGGGAACAGAGAAAAAAGCTCATTTAGGACCTGCACTTACGAAGGGGGTAGGCAGCTGTATATCAGGGACTAAACCTTCTGAGAATAAAAACAGCTGCAGTTTTTTTAAGGTAATTACACAGGGGAAAAGGATAATGTACTGGGAACTCCTCAGAAGAATCTGATTTGTGGTGACGGGAGAGAGATAAAAGCTCATTTGGGAACGACATGAACATGCTGCGTAGGTAGCTGTTTATCAGTAAATATCTCCACTGAGATTAAGAAAAGCAGTAGCTTAATAAATTAAGTACTTCCTGGTATGGTTACTGTACTGGTAACTCCCAAAAAGAATCGGGATTGTGGTGAGGGAACAGAGAAAAAATCTCATTTAGGACCTGCACTTACGAAGGGGGTAGGCAGCTGTATATCAGGGAGTAAACCTTCTGAGAATAAAAACAGCTGGAGCTTGTTAAGGTAATTACACAGGGGAAAGGATAATGTACTGGGAACTCCTCAGAAGAATCTGATTCGTGGTGAGGGGAGAGAGATAAAAGCTCATTTAGGAACGACATGAACATGCTACTTAGGTAGCTGTTTATCAGTAAATATCTCCACTGAGATTAAGAAAAGCAGTAGGTTAATAAATTAAGTACTTCCTGGTATGGTTACTGTACTGGTAACACCCCAAAAGAATCTGGATTGTGGTGAGGGATCAGAGAATAAAGCTCATTTAGGACCTGCACTTACGAAGGGGGTAGGCAGCTGTATATCAGGGAGTAAACCTTCTGAGAATAAAAACAGCTGGAGCTTGTTAAGGTAATTACACAGGGGAAAGGATAATGTACTGGGAACTCCTCAGAAGAATCTGATTTGTGGTGAGGGGAGAGAGATAAAAGCTCATTTAGGGAACGACATGAACGTGCTGCGTAGGTAGCTGTTTATCAGTAAATATCTCCACTGAGATTAAGAAAAGCACTTGCTTAATAAATTAGTACTTCCTGGTATGGTTACTGTCCTGGTAACTCCCCAAAAGAATCTGAATTGTGGTGAGGGAACAGAGAAAAAAGCTCATTTAGGACCTTCACTTACGAAGGGGGTAGGCAGCTGTATAACAGGGAGTAAACCTTCTGAGAATAAAAACAGCTGGAGCTTGTTAAGGTAATTACACAGGAGAAAGGATAAAGTACTGGGAACTCCTCAGAAGAATCTGATTTGTGGTGAGGGGAGAGAGATAAAAGCTCATTTAGGAACGACATGAACATGCTGCGTAGGTAGCTGTTTATCAGTAAATATCTCCACTGAGCTTTAGAAAAGCAGTAGCTTAATAAATTAAGTACTTCCTGGTATGGTTACTGTACTGGTAACTCCCCAAAAGAATCTGGATTGTGGTGAGGGAACAGAGAAAAAAAGCTCATTTAGGACCTGCACTTACGAAGGGGGTAGGCATCTGTATATCAGGGAGTAAAGCTTCTGAGAATAAAAACAGCTGCAGCTTGTTAAGGTAATTACACAGGGGAAAGGATAATGTACTGGGAACTCCTCAGAAGAATCTGATTTGTGGTAAGGGGAGAGAGATAAAAGCTCATTTAGGAACGACATGAACATGCTGCGTAGGTAGCTGTTTATCAGTAAATATCTCCACTGAGATTAAGAAAAGCAGTAGCTTAATAAATTAAGTACTTCCTGGTATGGTTACAGTACTGGTAACTCCCCAAAAGAATCTGGATTGTGGTGAGGGAACAGAGAAAAAAGCTCATTTAGGAACTGCACTTACGAAGGGGGTAGGCAGCTGTATATCAGGGAGTAAACCTTCTGAGAATAAAAACAGCTGGAGCTTGTTAAGTTAATTACACAGGGGAAAGGATAATGTACTGGGAACTCCTCAGAAGAATCTGATTTGTGGTGAGGGGAGAGAGATAACAGCTCATTTAGGAACGACATGAACATGCTACTTAGGTAGCTGTTTATCAGTAAATATCTCCACTGAGATTAAGAAAAGCAGTAGGTTAATAAATTAAGTACTTCCTGGTATGGTTACTGTACTGGTAACACCCCAAAAGAATCTGGATTGTGGTGAGGGCACAGAGAAAAAAGCTCATTTAGGACCTGCACTTACGAAGGGGGTAGGCAGCTGTATATCAGGGAGTAAACCTTCTGAGAATAAAAACAGCTGGAGCTTGTTAAGGTAATTACACAGGGGAAAGGATAATGTACTGGGAACTCCTCAGAAGAATCTGATTTGTGGTGAGGGGAGAGAGATAAAAGCTCATTTAGGAACGACATGAATGTGCTGCGTAGGTAGCTGTTTATCAGTAAATATCTCCACTGAGATTAAGAAAAGCAGTAGCTTAATAAATTAAGTACTTCCTGGTATGGTTACTGTACTGGTAACTCCCCAAAAGAATCTGGATTGTGGTGAGGGAACAGAGAAAAAAGCTCATTTAGGACCTGCACTTACGAAGGGGGTAGGCAGCTGTATATCAGGGAGTAAACCTTCTGAGAATAAAAACAGCTGGAGCTTTTTAAGGTAATTACACAGGAGAAAGGATAAACTACTGGGAACTCCTCAGAAGAATCTGATTTGTGGTGAGGGGAGAGAGATAAAAGCTCATTTAGGAACGACATGAACATGCTGCGTAGGTAGCTGTTTATTAGTAAATATCTCCACTGAGCTTTAGAAAAGCAGTAGCTTAATAAATTAAGTACTTCCTGTATGGTTACTGTACTGGTAACTCCCCAAAAGAATCTGGATTGTGGTGAGGGAACAGAGAAAAAAGCTCATTTAGGACCTGCACATACGAAGGGGGTAGGCAGCTGTATATCAGGGAGAAAAGCTTCTGAGAATAAAAACAGCTGCAGCTTGTTAAGGTAATTACCCAGGGGAAAGGATAATGTACTGGGAACTCCTCAGAAGAATCTGATTTGTGGTGAGGGGAGAGAGATAAAAGCTCATTTAGGAACGACATGAACATGCTGCGTAGGTAGCTGTTTATCAGTAAATATCTCCACTGAGATTAAGAAAAGCAGTAGCTTAATAAATTAAGTACTTCCTGGTATGGTTACTGTACTGGTAACTCCCCAAAAGAATCTGGATTGTGGTGAGGGAACAGAGAAAAAAGCTCATTTAGGAACTGCACTTACGAAGGGGGTAGGCAGCTGTATATCAGGGACTAAACCTTCTGAGAATAAAAACAGCTGGAGCTTGTTAAGGTAATTACACAGGGGAAAGGATAATGTACTGGGAACTCCTCAGAAGAATCTGATTTGTGGTGAGGGGGAGAGAGATAAAAGCTCATTTAGGAACGACATGAACATGCTGCGTAGGTAGCTGTTTATCAGTAAATATCTCCACTGAGATTAAGAAAAGCAGTAGCTTAATAAATTAAGTACTTCCTGGTATGGTTACTGTACCGGTAACTCCCCAAAAGAATCTGGATTGTGGTGAGGGAACAGAGAAAAAAGCTCATTTAGGACCTGCACTTACGAAGGGGGGTAGGCAGCTGTATATCAGGGAGTAAACCTTCTGAGAATAAAAACAGCTGGAGCTTGTTAAGGTAATTACACAGGGGAAAGGATAATGTACTGGGAACTCCTCAGAAGAATCTGATTTGTGGTGAGGGGAGAGAGATAAAAGCTCTTTTAGGAACGACATGAACATGCTGCGTAGGTAGCTGTTTATCAGTAAATATCTCCACTGAGATTAAGAAAAGCAGTAGCTTAATAAATTAAGTACTTCCTGGTATGGTTACTGTACTGGTAACTCCCAAAAGAATCTGGATTGTGGTGAGGGAACAGAGAAAAAAGCTCATTTAGGACCTGCACTTACGAAGGGGGTAGGCAGCTGTATATCAGGGAGTAAAGCTTCTGAGAATAAAAACAGCTGCAGCTTGTTAAGGTAATTACACAGGGGAAAGGATAATGTACTGGGAACACCTCAGAAGAATCTGATTTGTGGTGAGGGGAGAGAGATAAAAGCTCATTTAGGAACGACATGAACATGCTGCGTAGGTAGCTGTTTATCAGTAAATATCTCCACTGAGATTAAGAAAAGCAGTAGCTTAATAAATTAAGTACTTCCTGGTATGGTTACTGTACTGGTAACTCCCCAAAAGAATCTGGGTTGTGGTGAGGGAACAGAGAAAAAAGCTCATTTAGGACCTGCACTTACGAAGGGGGTAGGCAGCTGTATATCAGGGAGTAAAGCTTCTTGAGAATAAAAACAGCTGCAGCTTGTTAAGGTAATTACACAGGGGAAAGGATAATGTACTGGGAACTCCTCAGAAGAATCTGATTTGTGGTGAGGGGAGAGAGATAAAAGCTCATTTAGGAACGACATGAACATGCTGCGTAGGTAGCTGTTTATCAGTAAATATCTCCACTGAGATTAAGAAAAGCAGTAGCTTAATTAATTAAGTACTTCCTGGTATGGTTACTGTACTGGTAACTCCCCAAAAGAATCTGGGTTGTGGTGAGGGAACAGAGAAAAAAGCTCATTTAGGACCTGCACTTACGAAGGGGGTAGGCAGCTGTATATCAGGGAGTAAACCTTCTGAGAATAAAAACAGCTGGAGCTTGTTAAGGTAATTACACAGGAGAAAGGATAAAGTACTGGGAACTCCTCAGAAGAATCTGATTTGTGGTGAGGGGAGAGAGATAAAAGCTCATTTAGGAACGACATGAACATGCTGCGTAGGTAGCTGTTTATCAGTAAATATCTCCACTGAGCTTTAGAAAAGCAGTAGCTTAATAAATTAAGTACTTCTGGTATGGTTACTGTACTGGTAACTCCCCCAAAAGAATCTGGATTGTGGTGAGGGAACAGAGAAAAAAGCTCATTTAGGACCTGCACTTACGAAGGGGGTAGGCAGCTGTATATCAGGGAGTAAAGCTTCTGAGAATAAAAACAGCTGCAGCTTGTTAAGGTAATGACACAGGGGAAAGGATAATGTAGTGGGAACTCCTCAGAAGAATCTGATTTGTGTTGAGGGGAGAGAGATAAAAGCTCATTTAGGAACGACATGAACATGCTGCGTAGGTAGCTGTTTATCAGTAAATATCTCCACTGAGCTTTAGAAAAGCAGTAGCTTAATAAATTAAGTACTTCCTGGTATGGTTACTGTACTGGTAACGCCCCAAAAGAATCTGGATTGTGGTGAGGGAACAGAGAAAAAAGCTCATTTAGGACCTGCACTTACGAGGGGGGTAGGCAGCTGTATATCAGGGAGTAAAGCTTCTGAGAATAAAAACAGCTGCAGCTTGTTAAGGTAATTACACAGGGGAAAGGATAATGTACTGGGAACTCCTCAGAAGAATCTGATTTGTGGTGAGGGGAGAGAGATAAAAGCTCATTTAGGAACGACATGAACGTGCTGCGTAGGTAGCTGATTATCAGTAAATGTCTCCACTGAGATTAAGAAAAGCAGTAGCTTAATAAATTAAGTACTTCCTGGTATGGTTACTGTACTGGTAACTCCCCTAAAGAATCTGGATTGTGGTGAGGAAACAGAGAAAAAAGCTCATTTAGGACCAGCACTTACGAAGGGGGGTAGGCAGCTGTATATCAGGGAGTAAACCTTCTGAGAATAAAAACAGCTGGAGCTTGTTAAGGTAATTACACAGGGGAAAGGATAATGTACTGGGAACTCCTCAGAAGAATCTGATTTGTGGTGAGGGGAGAGAGATAAAAGCTCATTTAGGAACGACATGAACATGCTACTTAGGTAGCTGTTTATCAGTAAAAATCTCCACTGAGATTAAGAAAAGCAGTAGCTTAATAAATTAAGTACTTCCTGGTATGGTTACTGTACTGGTAACTCCCCAAAAGAATCTGGATAGTGGTGAGGGAACAGAGAAAAAAGCTCATTTAGGACCTGCACTTACGAAGGGGGTAGGCAGCTGTATATCAGGGAGTAAATCTTCTGAGAATAAAAACAGCTGGAGGTTGTTAAGCTAATTACACAGGAGAAAGGATAAAGTACTGGGAACTCCTCAGAAGAATCTGATTTGTGGTGAGGGGAGAGAGATAAAAGCTCATTTAGGAACGACATGAACATGCTGCGTAGGTAGCTGTTTATCAGTAAATATCTCCACTGAGATTAAGAAAAGCAGTAGCTTAATAAATTAAGTTCTTCCTGGTATGATTACTGTACTGGTAACTCCCCAAAAGAATCTGGATTGTGGTGAGGGAACAGAGAAAAAAGCTCCTTTAGGACCTGCACTTACGAAGGGGGTAGGCAGCTGTATAATAGGGATTAAAGCTTCTGAGAATAAAAACAGCTGCAGCTTGTTAAGGTAATTACACAGGGGAAAGGATAATGTACTGGGAACTCCTCAGAAGAATCTGATTTGTGGTGAGGGGAGAGAGATAAAAGCTCATTTAGGAACGACATGAACATGCTGCGTAGGTAGCTGTTTATCAGTAAATATCTCCACTGAGATTAAGAAAAGCAGTAGCTTAATAAATTAAGTACTTCCTGGTATGGTTACTGTACTGGTAACTCCCCAAAAGAATCTGGATTGTGGTGAGGGAACAGAGAAAAAAGCTCATTTAGGACCTGCACTTACGAAGGGGGTAGGCAGCTGTATATCAGGGAGTAAACCTTCTGAGAATAAAAACAGCTGGAGCTTGTTAAGGTAATTACACAGGGGAAAGGATAATGTTCTGGGAACTCCTCAGAAGAATCTGATTTGTGGTGAGGGGAGAGAGATAAATGCTCATTTAGGAACGACATGAACATGCTGCGTAGGTAGCTGTTTATCAGTAAATATCTCCACTGAGATTAAGAAAAGCAGTAGGTTAATAAATTAAGTACTTCCTGGTATGGTTACTCTACTGGTAACTCCCCAAAAGAATCTGGATTGTGGTGAGGGAACAGAGAAAAAAGCTCATTTAGGACCTGCACTTACGAAGGGTGTAGGCAGCTGTATATCAGGGAGTAAACCTTCTGAGAATAAAAACAGCTGGAGCTTGTTAAGGTAATTACAAAGGAGAAGGATAAAGTACTGGGAACTCCTCAGAAGAATCTGATTTGTGGTGAGGGGAGAGAGATAAAAGCTCATTTAGGAACGACATGAACATGCTGCGTAGGTAGCTGTTTACCAGTAAATATCTCCACTGAGCTTTAGAAAAGCAGTAGCTTAATAAATTAAGTACTTCCTGGTATGGTTACTGTACTGGTAACTCCCCAAAAGAATCTGGATTGTGGTGAGGGAACAGAGAAAAAAGCTCATTTAGGACCTGCACTTTCGAAAGGGGTAGGCAGCTGTATATCAGGGAGTAAAGCTTCTGAGAATAAAAACAGCTGGAGCTTATTAAGGTAATTACACAGGGGAAAGGATAATGTACTGGGAACTCCTCAGAAGAATCTGATTTGTGGTGAGGGGAGAGAGATAAAAGCTCATTTAGGAACGACATGAACATGCTGCGTAGGTAGCTGTTTATCAGTAAATATCTCCACTGAGATTAAGAAAAGCAGTAGCTTAATAAATTAAGTACTTCCTGGTATGGTTACTGTACTGGTAACTCCCCAAAAGAATCTGGATTGTGGTGAGGGAAGAGAGAAAAAAGCTCATTTAGGAACTGCACTTACGAAGGGGGTAGGCAGCTGTATATGAGGGAGTAAACCTTCTGAGAATAAAAACAGCTGGAGCTTGTTAAGGTAATTACACAGGGGAAAGGATAATGTACTGGGAACTCCTCAGAAGAATATGATTTGTGGTGAGGGGAGAGAGATAAAAGCTCATTTAGGAACGACATGAACATGCTGCGTAGGTAGCTGTTTATCAGTAAATATCTCCACTGAGATTAAGAAAAGCAGTAGCTTAATAAATTAAGTACTTCCTGGTATGGTTACTGTACTGGTAACTCCCCAAAAGAATCTGGATTGTGGTGAGGGAACAGAGAAATAGCTCATTTAGGACCTGCACTTACGAAGGGGGTAGGCAGCTGTATATCAGGGAGTAAAGCTTCTGAGAATAAAAACAGCTGCAGCTTGTTAAGGTAATTACACAGGGGAAAGGATAATGTACTGGGAACTCCTCAGAAGAATCTGATTTGTGGTGAGGGGAGAGAGATAAAAGCTCATTTATGAACGACATGAACATGCTGCGTAGGTAGCTGTTTATCAGTAAATATCTCCACTGAGATTAAGAAAAGCAGTAGCTTAATAAATTGAGTACTTCCTGGTATGGTTACTGTACTGGTAACTCCCCAAAAGAATCTGGATTGTGGTGAGGGAACAGAGAAAAAAGCTCGTTTAGGACCTGCACTTACGAAGGGGGTAGGCAGCTGTATATCAGGGAGTAAACCTTCTGAGAATAAAAAAAGCTGGAGCTTGTTAAGGTAATTACACAGGAGAAAGGATAAAGTACTGGGAACTCCTCCGAAGAATCTGATTTGTGGTGAGGGGAGAGAGATAAAAGCTCATTTAGGAACGACATGAACATGCTGCGTAGGTAGGTGTTTATCAGTAAATATCTCCACTGAGCTTTAGAAAAGCAGTAGCTTAATAAATTAAGTACTTCCTGGTATGGTTACTGTACTGGTAACTCCCCAAAAGAATCTGGATTGTGGTGAGGGAACAGAGAAAAAAGCTCATTTAGGACCTGCACTTACGAAGGGGGTAGGCAGCTGTATATCAGGGAGTAAAGCTTCTGAGAATAAAAACAGCTGCAGCTTGTTAAGGTAATTACACAGGGGAAAGGATAATGTACTGGGAACTCCTCAGAAGAATCTGATTTGTGGTGAGGGGAGAGAGATAAAAGCTCATTTAGGAACGACATGAACATGCTGCGTAGGTAGCTGTTTATCAGTAAATATCTCCACTGAGATTAAGCAAAGCAGTAGCTTAATAAATTAAGTACTTTCTGGTATGGTTACTGTACTGGTAACTCCCCAAAGGAATCTGGATTGTGGTGAGGGAACAGAGAAAAAAGCTCATATAGGACCTGCACTTACGAAGGGGGTAGGCAGCTGTAAATCATGGAGTAAACCTTCTGAGAATAAAAACAGCTGGAGCTTGTTAAGGTAATTACAAAGGGGAAAGGATAATGTACTGGGAACTCCTCAGAAGAATCTGATTTGTGGTGAGGGGAGAGACATAAAAGCTCATTTAGGAACGACATGAACATGCTGCGTAGGTAGCTGTTTATCAGTAAATATCTCCACTGAGATTAAGAAAAGCAGTAGCTTAATAAATTAAGTACTTCCTGGTATGGTTACTGTACTGGTAACTCCCCAAAAGAATCTGGATTTTGGTGAGGGAACAGAGAAAAAAGCTCATTTAGGACCTGCACTTACGAAGGGGGTAGGCAGCTGTATATCAGGGAGTAAACCTTCTGAGAATAAAAACAGCTGGAGCTTGTTAAGGTAATTACACAGGAGAAAGGATAAAGTACTGGGAACTCCTCAGAAGAATCTGATTTGTGGTGAGGGGAGAGAGATAAAAGCTCATTTAGGAACGACATGAACATGCTGCGTAGGTAGCTGTTTATCAGTAAATATCTCCACTGAGCTTTAGAAAAGCAGTAGCTTAATAAATTAAGTACTTCCTGGTATGGTTACTGTACTGGTAACTCCCCAAAAGAATCTGGATTGTGGTGAGGGAACAGAGAAAAAAGCTCATTTAGGACCTGCACTTACGAAGGGGGTAGGCAGCTGTATATCAGGGAGTAAACCTTCTGAGAATAAAAACAGCTGGAGCTTGTTAAGGTAATTACACAGGAGAAAGTATAAAGTACTGGTAACTCCTCAGAAGAATCTGATTTGTGGTGAGGGGAGAGAGATAAAAGCTCATTTAGGAACGACATGAACATGCTGCGTAGGTAGCTGTTTATCAGTAAATATCTCCACTGAGCTTTAGAAAAGCAGTAGCTTAATAAATTAAGTACTTCCTGGTATGGTTACTGTACTGGTAACTCCCCAAAAGAATCTGGATTGTGGTGAGGGAACAGAGAAAAAAGCTCATTTAGGAACTGCACTTACGAAGAGGGTAGGCAGCGGTATATCAGGGAGTAAAGCTTCTGAGAATAAAAACAGCTGCAGCTTGTTAAGGTAATTACACAGGGGAAAGGATAATGTACTGGGAACTCCTCAGAAGAATCTGATTTGTGGTGAGGGGAGAGAGATAAAAGCTCATTTAGGAACGACATGAACATGCTGCGTAGGTAGCTGTTTATCAGTAAATATCTCCACTGAGATTAAGAAAAGCAGTAGCTTAATAAATAAAGTACTTCCTGGTATGGTTACTGTACTGGTAACTCCCCAAAAGAATCTGGATTGTGGTGAGGGAACAGAGAAAAAAGCTCATTTAGGACCTGCACTTACGAAGGGGGTAAGCAGCTGTATATCAGGGAGTAAAGCTTCTGAGAATAAAAACAGCTGCATCTTGTTAAGGTAATTACACAGGGGAAAGGATAATGTACTGGGAACTCCTCAGAAGAATCTGATTTGTGGTGAGTGGAGAGAGATAAAAGCTCATTTAGGAACGACATGAACATGCTGCGTAGGTAGCTGTTTATCAGTAAATATCTCCACTGAGATTAAGAAAAGCAGTAGCTTAATAAATTACGTACTTCCTGGTATGGTTACTGTACTGGTAACTCCCCAAAAGAATCTGGATTGTGGTGAGGGAACAGAGAAAAAAGCTCATTTAGGACCTGCACTTACGAAGGGGGTAGGCAGCTGTATATCAGGGAGTAAAGCTTCTGAGAATAAAAACAGCTGGAGCTTGTTAAGGTAATTACACAGGGGAAAGGATAATGTACTGGGAACTCCTCAGAAGAATCTGATTTGTGGTGAGGGGAGAGAGATAAAAGCTCATTTAGGAACGACATGAACATGCTGCGTAGGTAGCTGTTTATCAGTAAATATCTCCACTGAGATTAAGAAAAGCAGTAGCTTAATAAATTAAGTACTTCCTGGTATGGTTACTGTACTGGTAACTCCCCAAAAGAATCTGGATTGTGGTGAGGGAACAGAGAAAAAAGCTCATTTAGGACCTGCACTTACGAAGGGGGTAGGCAGCTGTATATCAGGGAGTAAACCTTCTGAGAATAAAAACAGCTGGAGCTTGTTAAGGTAATTACACAGGAGAAAGTATAAAGTACTGGTAACTCCTCAGAAGAATCTGATTTGTGGTGAGGGGAGAGAGATAAAAGCTCATTTAGGAACGAAATGAACATGCTGCGTAGGTAGCTGTTTATCAGTAAATATCTCCACTGAGCTTTAGAAAAGCAGTAGCTTAATAAATTAAGTACTTCCTGGTATGGTTACTGTACTGGTAACTCCCCAAAAGAATCTGGATTGTGGTGAGGGAACAGAGAAAAAAGCTCATTTAGGAACTGCACTTACGAAGAGGGTAGGCAGCGGTATATCAGGGAGTAAAGCTTCTGAGAATAAAAACAGCTGCAGCTTGTTAAGGTAATTACACAGGGGAAAGGATAATGTACTGGGAACTCCTCAGAAGAATCTGATTTGTGGTGAGGGGAGAGAGATAAAAGCTCATTTAGGAACGACATGAACATGCTGCGTAGGTAGCTGTTTATCAGTAAATATCTCCACTGAGATTAAGAAAAGCAGTAGCTTAATAAATAAAGTACTTCCTGGTATGGTTACTGTACTGGTAACTCCCCAAAAGAATCTGGATTGTGGTGAGGGAACAGAGAAAAAAGCTCATTTAGGACTGCACTTACGAAGGGGGTAAGCAGCTGTATATCAGGGAGTAAAGCTTCTGAGAATAAAAACAGCTGCATCTTGTTAAGGTAATTACACAGGGGAAAGGATAATGTACTGGGAACTCCTCAGAAGAATCTGATTTGTGGTGAGTGGAGAGAGATAAAAGCTCATTTAGGAACGACATGAACATGCTGCGTAGGTAGCTGTTTATCAGTAAATATCTCCACTGAGATTAAGAAAAGCAGTAGCTTAATAAATTACGTACTTCCTGGTATGGTTACTGTACTGGTAACTCCCCAAAAGAATCTGGATTGTGGTGAGGGAACAGAGAAAAAAGCTCATTTAGGACCTGCACTTACGAAGGGGGTAGGCAGCTGTATATCAGGGAGTAAAGCTTCTGAGAATAAAAACAGCTGGAGCTTGTTAAGGTAATTACACAGGGGAAAGGATAATGTACTGGGAACTCCTCAGAAGAATCTGATTTGTGGTGAGGGGAGAGAGATAAAAGCTCATTTAGGAACGACATGAACATGCTGCGTAGGTAGCTGTTTATCAGTAAATATCTCCACTGAGATTAAGAAAAGCAGTAGCTTAATAAATTAAGTACTTCCTGGTATGGTTACTGTACTGGTAACTCCCCAAAAGAATCTGGATTGTGGTGAGGGATCAGAGAAAAAAGCTCATTTAGGACCTGCACTTACGAAGGGGTTAGGCAGCTGTATATCAGGGAGTAAACCTTCTGAGAATAAAAACAGCTGGAGCTTGTTAAGGTAATTACACAGGAGAAAGGATAAAGTACTGGGAACTCCTCAGAAGAATCTGATTTGTGGTGAGGGGAGAGAGATAAAAGCTCATTTAGGAACGACATGAACATGCTGCGTAGGTAGCTGTTTATCAGTAAGTATCTCCACTGAGCTTTAGAAAAGCAGTAGCTTAATAAATTAAGTACTACCTGGTATGGTTACTGTACTGGTAACTCCCCAAAAGAATCTGGATTGTGGTGAGGGAACAGAGAAAAAAGCTCATTTAGGACCTGCACTTACGAAGGGGGTAGGCAGCTGTATATCAGGGAGTAAAGCTTCTGAGAATAAAAACAGCTGGAGCTTGTTAAGGTAATTACACAGGGGAAATGATAATGTACTGGGAACTCCTCAGAAGAATCTGATTTGTGGTGAGGGGAGAGAGATAAAAGCTCATTTAGGAACGACATGAACATGCTGCGTAGGTAGCTGTTTATCAGTAAATATCTCCACTGAGATTAAGAAAAGCAGTAGCTTAATAAATTCAGTACTTCCTGGTATGGTTACTGTACTGCTAACTCCCCAAAAGAATCTGGATTGTGGTGAGGGAAGAGAGAAAAAAGCTCATTTAGGAACTGCACTTACGAAGGGGGTAGGCAGTTGTATATCAGGGAGTAAACCTTCTGAGAATAAAAACAGCTGGAGCTTGTTAAGGTAATTACACAGGGGAAAGGATAAAGTACTGGGAACTCCTCAGAAGAATCTGATTTGTGGTGAGGGGAGAGAGATAAAAGCTCATTTAGGAACAACATGAACATGCTGCGTAGGTAGCTGTTTATCAGTAAATATCTCCACTGAGCTTTAGAAAAGCAGTAGCTTAATAAATTAAGTACTTCCTGGTATGGTTACTGTACTGGTAACTCCCCAAAAGAATCTGGATTGTGGTGAGGGAACAGAGAAAAAAGCTCATTTAGGACCTGCACTTACGAAGGGGGTAGGCAGCTGTATATCAGGGAGTAAACCTTCTGAGAATAAAAACAGCTGCATCTTGTTAAGGTAATTACACAGGGGAAAGGATAATGTACTGGGAACTCCTCAGAAGAATCTGATTTGTGGTGAGGGGAGAGAGATAAAAGCTCATTTATGAACGACATGAACATGCTGCGTAGGTAGCTGTTTATCAGTAAATATCTCCACTGAGATTAAGAAAAGCAGTAGCTTAATAAATTAAGTACTTCCTGGTATGGTTACTGTACTGGTAACTCCCCAAAAGAATCTGGATTGTGGTGAGGGAACAGAGAAAAAAGCTCATTTAGGACCTGCACTTACGAAGGGGATAGGCAGCTGTATATCAGGGAGTAAACCTTCTGAGAATAAAAAGAGCTGGAGCTTGTTAAGGTAATTACACAGGGGAAAGGATAATGTACTGGGAACTCCTCAGATGAATCTGATTTGTGGTGAGGGGAGAGAGATAAAAGCTCATTTAGGAACGACAGGAACATGCTGCGTAGGTAGCTGTTTATCAGTAAATATTTCCACTGAGATTAAGAAAAGCAGTAGCTTAATAAATTAAGTACTTCCTGGTATGGTTACTGTACTGGTAACTCCCCAAAAGAATCTGGATTGTGGTGAGGGAAGAGAGAAAAAAGCTCATTTAGGACCTGCACTTACGAAGGGGGTAGGCAGCTGTATATCAGGGAGTAAAGCTTCTGAGAATAAAAACAGCTGCAGCTTGTTAAGGTAATTACAAGGGGAAAGGATAATTTACTGGGAACTCCTCAGAAGAATCTGATTTGTGGTGCGGGGAGAGAGATAAAAGCTCATTTAGGAACGACATGAACATGCTGCGTAGGTAGCTGTTTATCAGTAAATATCTCCACTGAGATTAAGAAAAGCAGTAGCTTAATAAATTAAGTACTTCCTGGTATGGTTACTGTACTGGTAACTCCCCAAAAGAATCTGGATTGTGGTGAGGGAACAGAGAAAAAAGCTCATTTAGGACCTCCAGTTACGAAGGGGGTAGGCAGCTGTATATCAGGGAGTAAACCTTCTGAGAATAAAAACAGCTGGAGCTTGTTAAGGTAATTACACAGGAGAAAGGATAAAGTACTGGGAACTCCTCAGAAGAATCTGATTTGTGGTGAGGGGAGAGAGATAAAAGCTCATTTAGGAACTACATGAACATGCTGCGTAGGTAGGTGTTTATCAGTAAATATCTCCACTGAGCTTTAGAAAAGCAGTAGGTTAATAAATTAAGTACTTCCTGGTATGGTTACTGTACTGGTAACTCCCCAAAAGAATCTGGATTGTGGTGAGGGAACAGAGAAAAAAGCTCATTTAGGACCTGCACTTACGAAGGGGGTAGGCAGCTGTATATCAGGGAGTAAAGCTTCTGAGAATAAAAACAGCTGCAGCTTGTTAAGGTAATTACACAGGGGAAAGGATAATGTACTGGGAACTCCTCAGAAGAATCTGATTTGTGGTGAGGGGAGAGAGATAAAAGCTCATTTAGGA
Organism: Perognathus longimembris pacificus; assembly: GCF_023159225.1. NCBI lineage: Eukaryota > Metazoa > Chordata > Mammalia > Rodentia > Heteromyidae > Perognathus > Perognathus longimembris. Next base: position 27,773 of record NW_025956072.1, on the reverse strand, counting down.
ACGACATGAACATGCTGCGTAGGTAGCTGTTTATCAGTAAATATCTCCACTGAGATTAAGCAAAGCAGTAGCTTAATAAATTAAGTACTTTCTGGTATGGTTACTGTACTGGTAACTCCCCAAAAGAATCTGGATTGTGGTGAGGGAACAGAGAAAAAAGCTCATATAGGACCTGCACTTACGAAGGGGGTAGGCAGCTGTAAATCAGGGAGTAAACCTCCTGAGAATAAAAACAGCTGGAGCTTGTTAAGGTAATTACAAAGGGGAAAGGATAATGTACTGGTAACTCCTCAGAAGAATCTGATTTGTGGTGAGGGGAGAGACATAAAAGCTCATTTAGGAACGACATGAACATGCTGCGTAGGTAGCTGTTTATCAGTAAATATCTCCACTGAGATTAAGAAAAGCAGTAGCTTAATAAATTAAGTACTTCCTGGTATGGTTACTGTACTGGTAACTCCCCAAAAGAATCTGGATTGTGGTGAGGGAACAGAGAAAAAAGCTCATTTAGGACCTGCACTTACGAAGGGGGTAGGCAGCTGTATATCAGGGTGTAAACCTTCTGAGAATAAAAACAGCTGGAGCTTGTTAAGGTAATTACACAGGAGAAAGGATAAAGTACTGGGAACTCCTCGGAAGAATCTGATTTGTGGTGAGCGGAGAGAGATAAAAGCTCATTTAGGAACGACATGAACATGCTGCGTAGGTAGCTGTTTATCAGTAAATATCTCCACTGAGCTTTAGAAAAGCAGTAGCTTAATAAATTAAGTACTTCCTGGTATGGTTACTGTACTGGTAACTCCCCAAAAGAATCTGGATTGTGGTGAGGGAACAGAGAAAAAAGCTCATTTAGGACCTGCACTTACGAAGGGGGTAGGCAGCTGTATATCAGGGAGTAAACCTTCTGAGAATAAAAACAGCTGGAGCTTGTTAAGGTAATTACACAGGAGAAAGGATAAAGTACTGGGAACTCCTCAGAAGAATCTGATTTGTGGTGAGGGGAGAGAGATAAAAGCTCATTTAGGAACGACATGAACATGCTGCGTAGGTAGCTGTTTATCAGTAAATATCTCCACTGAGCTTTAGAAAAGCAGTAGCTTAATAAATTAAGTACTTCCTGGTATGGTTACTGTACTGGTAACTCCCCAAAAGAATCTGGATTGTGGTGAGGGAACAGAGAAAAAAGGTCATTTAGGAACTGCACTTACGAAGAGGGTAGGCAGCGGTATATCAGGGAGTAAAGCTTCTGAGAATAAAAACAGCTGCAACTTGTTAAGGTAATTACACAGGGGAAAGGATAATGTACTGGGAACTCCTCAGAAGAATCTGATTTGTGGTGAGGGGAGAGAGATAAAAGCTCATTTAGGAACGACATGAACATGCTGCGTAGGTAGCTGTTTATCAGTAAATATCTCCACTGAGATTAAGAAAAGCAGTAGCTTAATAAATAAAGTACTTCCTGGTATGGTTACTGTACTGGTAACTCCCCAAAAGAATCTGGATTGTGGTGAGGGAACAGAGAAAAAAGCTCATTTAGGACCTGCACTTACGAAGGGGGTAAGCAGCTGTATATCAGGGAGTAAAGCTTCTGAGAATAAAAACAGCTGCATCTTGTTAAGGTAATTACACAGGGGAAAGGATAATGTACTGGGAACTCCTCAGAAGAATCTGATTTGTGGTGAGTGGAGAGAGATAAAAGCTCATTTAGGAACGACATGAACATGCTGCGTAGGTAGCTGTTTATCAGTAAATATCTCCACTGAGATTAAGAAAAGCAGTAGCTTAATAAATTAAGTACTTCCTGGTATGGTTACTGTACTGGTAACTCCCCAAAAGAATCTGGATTGTGGTGAGGGAACAGAGAAAAAAGCTCATTTTGGACCTGCACTTACGAAGGGGGTAGGCAGCTGTACATCAGGGAGTAAAGCTTCTGAGAATAAAAACAGCTGGAGCTTGTTAAGGTAATTACACAGGGGAAAGGATAATGTACTGGGAACTCCTCAGAAGAATCTGATTTGTGGTGAGGGGAGAGAGATAAAAGCTCATTTAGGAACGACATGAACATGCTGCGTAGGTAGCTGTTTATCAGTAAATATCTCCACTGAGATTAAGAAAAGCAGTAGCTTAATAAATTAAGTACTTCCTGGTATGGTTACTGTACTGGTAACTCCCCAAAAGAATCTGGATTGTGGTGAGGGATCAGAGAAAAAAGCTCATTTAGGACCTGCACTTACGAAGGGGTTAGGCAGCTGTATATCAGGGAGTAAACCTTCTGAGAATAAAAACAGCTGGAGCTTGTTAAGGTAATTACACAGGAGAAAGGATAAAGTACTGGGAACTCCTCAGAAGAATCTGATTTGTGGTGAGGGGAGAGAGATAAAAGCTCATTTAGGAACGACATGAACATGCTGCGTAGGTAGCTGTTTATCAGTAAGTATCTCCACTGAGCTTTAGAAAAGCAGTAGCTTAATAAATTAAGTACTACCTGGTATGGTTACTGTACTGGTAACTCCCCAAAAGAATCTGGATTGTGGTGAGGGAACAGAGAAAAAAGCTCATTTAGGACCTGCACTTACGAAGGGGGTAGGCAGCTGTATATCAGGGAGTAAAGCTTCTGAGAACAAAAACAGCTGGAGCTTGTTAAGGTAATTACACAGGGGAAAGGATAATGTACTGGGAACTCCTCAGAAGAATCTGATTTGTGGTGAGGGGAGAGAGATAAAAGCTCATTTAGGAACGACATGAACATGCTGCGTAGGTAGCTGTTTATCAGTAAATATCTCCACTGAGATTAAGAAAAGCAGTAGCTTAATAAATTAAGTACTTCCTGGTATGGTTACTGTACTGCTAACTCCCCAAAAGAATCTGGATTGTGGTGAGGGAAGAGAGAAAAAAGCTCATTTAGGAAATGCACTTACGAAGGGGGTAGGCAGTTGTATATCAGGGAGTAAACCTTCTGAGAATAAAAACAGCTGGAGCTTGTTAAGGTAATTACACAGGGGAAAGGATAAAGTACTGGGAACTCCTCAGAAGAATCTGATTTGTGGTGAGGGGAGAGAGATAAAAGCTCATTTAGGAACAACATGAACATGCTGCGTAGGTAGCTGTTTATCAGTAAATATCTCCACTGAGCTTTAGAAAAGCAGTAGCTTAATAAATTAAGTACTTCCTGGTATGGTTACTGTACTGGTAACTCCCCAAAAGAATCTGGATTGTGGTGAGGGAACAGAGAAAAAAGCTCATTTAGGACCTGCACTTACGAAGGGGTTAGGCAGCTCTATATCAGGGAGTAAACCTTCTGAGAATAAAAACAGCTGCATCTTGTTAAGGTAATTACACAGGGGAAAGGATAATGTACTGGGAACTCCTCAGAAGAATCTGATTTGTGGTGAGGGGAGAGAGATAAAAGCTCATTTAGGAACGACATGAACATGCTGCGTAGGTAGCTGTTTATCAGTAAATATCTCCACTGAGATTAAGAAAAGCAGTAGCTTAATAAATTAAGTACTTCCTGGTATGGTTACTGAACTGGTATCTCCCCAAAAGAATCTGGATTGTGGTGAGGGAACAGAGAAAAAAGCTCATTTAGGACCTGCACTTACGAAGGGGGTAGGCAGCTGTATATCAGTGAGTAAACCTTCTGAGAATAAAAACAGCTGCAGCTTGTTAAGGTAATTACACAGGGGAAAGGATAATGTACTGGGAACTCCTCAGAAGAATCTGATTTGTGGTGAGGGGAGAGAGATAAAAGCTCATTTAGGAAGACATGAACATGCTGCGCAGGTAGCTGTTTATCAGTAAATATCTCCACTGAGATTAAGAAAAGCAGTAGCTTAATAAATTGAGTACTTCCTGGTATGGTTACTGTACTGGTAACTCCCCAAAAGAATCTGGATTGTGGTGAGGGAACAGAGAAAAAAGCTCATTTAGGACCTGCACTTACGAAGGGGGTAGGCAGCTGTATATCAGGGAGTAAACCTTCTGAGAATAAAAACAGCTGGAGCTTGTTAAGGTAATTACACAGGAGAAAGGATAAAGTAATGGGAAATCCTCAGAAGAATCTGATTTGTGGTGAGGGGAGAGAGATAAAAGCTCATTTAGGAACGACATGAACATGCTGCGTAGGTAGCTGTTTATCAGTAAATATCTCCACTGAGCTTTAGAAAAGCAGTAGCTTAATAAATTAAGTACTTCCTGGTATGGTTACTGTACTGGTAACTCCCCAAAAGAATCTGGATTGTGGTGAGGGAACAGAGAAAAAAGCTCATTTAGGACCTGCACTTACGAAGGGGGTAGGCAGCTGTATATCAGGGTGTAAAGCTTCTGAGAATAAAAACAGCTGCAGCTTGTTAAGGTAATTACACAGGGGAAAGGATAATGTACTGGGAACTCCTCAGAAGAATCTGATTCGTGGTGAGGGGAGAGAGATAATAGCTCATTTAGGAACGACATGAACATGCTGCGTAGGTAGCTGTTTATCAGTAAATATCTCCACTGAGATTAAGAAAAGCAGTAGCTTAATAAATTAAGTACTTCCTGGTATGGTTACTGTACTGGTAACTCCCCAAAAGAATCTGGATTGTGGTGAGGGAACAGAGAAAAAAGCTCATTTAGGACCTGCACTTACAAAGGGGGTAGGCACCTGTATATCAAGGAGTAAACCTTTTGAGAATAAAAACAGCTGGAGCTTGTTAAGGTAATTACACAGGGGAAAGGATAATGTACTGGGAACTCCTCAGAAGAATCTGATTTGTGGTGAGGGGAGAGATATAAAAGCTCCTTTAAGAACGACATGAACATGCTGCGTATGTAGCTGTTTAATCAGTAAATATCTCCACTGAGATTAAGAAAAGCAGTAGCTTAATAAATTAAGTACTTCCTGGTATGGTTACTGTACTCGTAACTCCCCAAAAGAATCTGGATTGTGGTGATGGAACAGAGAAAAAAGCTCATTTAGGACCTGCATTTACGAAGGGGCTAGGCAGCTGTATATCAGGGAGTAAACCTTCTGAGAATAAAAACAGCTGGAGCTTGTTAAGGTAATTACACAGGGGAAAGGATAATGTACTGGGAACTCCTCAGAAGAATCTGATTTGTGGTGAGGGGAGAGAGATAAAAGCTCATTTAGGAACGACATGAACATGCTGCGTAGGTAGCTGTTTATCAGTAAATATCTCCACTGCGATTAAGAAAAGCAGTAGCTTAATAAATTAAGTACTTCGTGGTATGGTTACTGTACTGGTAACTCCCCAAAAGAATCTGGATTGTGGTGAGGGAACAGAGAAAAAAGCTCATTTAGGACCTGCACTTACGAAGGGGGTAGGCAGCTGTATATCAGGGAGTAAACCTTCTGAGAATAAAAACAGCTGGAGCTTGTTAAGGTAATTACACAGCGGTAAGGATAATGTACTGGGAACTCCTCAGAAGAATCTGATTTGTGGTGAGGGGAGACAGATAAAAGCTCATTTAGGAACGACATGAACATGCTGCGTAGGTAGCTGTTTATCAGTAAATATCTCCACTGAGATTAAGAAAAGCAGTAGCTTAATAAATTAAGTACTTCCTGGTATGGTTACTGTACTGGTAACTCCCCAAAAGAATCTGGATTGTGGTGAGGGAACAGAGAAAAAAGCTCATTTAGGACCTGCACTTACGAAGGGGGTAGGCAGCTGTATATCAGGGAGTAAACCTTCTGAGAATAAAAACAGCTGGAGCTTGTTAAGGTAATTACACAGGAGAAAGGATAAAGTACTGGGAACTCCTCAGAAGAATCTGATTTGTGGTGAGGGGAGAGAGATAAAAGCTCATTTAGGAACGACATGAACATGCTGCGTACGTAGCTGTTTATCAGTAAATATCTCCACTGAGATTAAGAAAAGCAGTAGCTTAATAAATTAAGTACTTCCTGGTATGGTTACTGTACTGGTAACTCCCCAAAAGAATCTGGATTGTGGTGAGGGAACAGAGAAAAAAGCTCATTTAGGACCTGCACTTACGAAGGGGGTAGGCAGCTGTATATCAGGGAGTAAACCTTCTGAGAATAAAAACAGCTGGAGCTTGTTAAGGTAATTACACAGGAGAAAGGATAAAGTACTGGGAACTCCTCACAAGAATCTGATTTGTGGTGAGGGGAGAGAGATAAAAGCTCATTTAGGAAGGACATGAACATGCTGCGTAGGTAGCTGTTTATCAGTAAATATCTCCACTGAGCTTTAGAAAAGCAGTAGTTTAATAAATTAAGTACTTCCTGGTATGGTTACTGTACTGGTAACTCCCCAAAAGAATCTGGATTGTGGTGAGGGAACAGAGAAAAAAGCTCATTTAGGACATGCACTTTCGAAGGGGGTAGGCAGCTGTATATCAGGGACTAAACCTTCTGAGAATAAAAACAGCTGGAGCTTGTTAAGGTAATTATACAGGGGAAAGGATAATGTACTGGGAACTCCTCAGAAGAATCTGATTTGTGGTGAGGGGAGAGAGATAAAAGCTCATTTAGGAACGACATGTACATGCTGCGTAGTTAGCTGTTTATCAGTAAATATCTCCACTGAGATTAAGAAAAGCAGTAGCTTAATAAATTAAGTACTTCCTGGTATGGTTACTGTACTGGTAACTCCCCAAAAGAATCTGGATTGTGGTGAGTGAACAGAGAAAAAAGCTCATCTAGGACCTGCACTTACGAAGGGGGTAGGCAGCTGTATATCAGGGAGTAAACCTTCTGAGAATAAAAACAGCTGGAGCTTGTTAAGGTAATTACACAGGAGAAAGGATAAAGTACTGGGAACTCCTCAGAAGAATCTGATTTGTGGTGAGGGGAGGGAGATAAAAGCTCATTTAGGAACGACATGAACATGCTGCGTAGGTAGCTGTTTATCAGTAAATATCTCCACTGAGCTTTAGAAAAGCAGTAGCTTAATAAATTAAGTACTTCCTGGTATGGTTACTGTACTGGTAACTCCCCAAAAGAATCTGGATTGTGGTGAGGGAACAGAGAAAAAAGCTCATTTAGGACCTGCACTTACGAAGGGGGTAGGCAGCTGTATATCAGGGAGTAAAGCTTCTGAGAATAAAAACAGCTGCATCTTGTTAAGGTAATTACACAGGGGAAAGGATAATGTACTGGGAACTCCTCAGAAGAATCTGATTTGTGGTGAGGGGAGAGAGATAAAAGCTCATTTAGGAACGACATGAACATGCTGCGTAGGTAGCTGTTTATCAGTAAATATCTCCACTGAGATTAAGAAAAGCAGTAGCTTAATAAATTAAGTACTTCCTGGTATGGTTACTGTACTGGTAACTCCCCAAAAGAGTCTGGATTGTGGTGAGGGAACAGAGAAAAAAGCTCATTAGGACCTGCACTTACGAAGGGTGTAGGCAGCTGTATATCAGGGAGTAAACCTTCTGAGAATAAAAACAGCTGGAGCTTGTTAAGGTAATTACACAGGAGAAAGGATAAAGTACTGGGAACTCCTCACAAGAATCTGATTTGTGGTGAGGGGAGAGAGATAAAAGCTCATTTAGGAAGGACATGAACATGCTGCGTAGGTAGCTGTTTATCAGTAAATATCTCCACTGAGCTTTAGAAAAGCAGTAGTTTAATAAATTAAGTACTTCCTGGTATGGTTACTGTACTGGTAACTCCCCAAAAGAATCTGGATTGTGGTGAGGGAACAGAGAAAAAAGCTCATTTAGGACCTGCACTTACGAAGGGGGTAGGCAGCTGTATATCAGGGAGTAAAGCTTCTGAGAATAAAAACAGCTGCATCTTGTTAAGGTAATTACACAGGGGAAAGGATAATGTACTGGGAACTCCTCAGAAGAATCTGATTTGTGGTGAGGGGAGAGAGATAAAAGCTCATTTAGGAACGACATGAACATGCTGCGTAGGTAGCTGTTTATCAGTAAATATCTCCACTGAGATTAAGAAAAGCAGTAGCTTAATAAATTAAGTACTTCCTGGTATGGTTACTGTACTGGTAACTCCCCAAAAGAATCTGGATTGTGGTGAGGGAACAGAGAAAAAAGCTCATTAGGACCTGCACTTACGAAGGGGGTAGGCAGCTGTATATCAGGGAGTAAAGCTTCTGAGAATAAAAACAGCTGGAGCGTCTTAAGGTAATTACACAGGGGAAAGGATAATGTACTGGGAACTCCTCAGAAGAATCTGATTTGTGGTGAGGGGAGAGAGATAAAAGCTCATTTAGGAACGACATGAACATGCTGCGTAGGTAGCTGTTTATCAGTAAATATCTCCACTGAGATTAAGAAAAGCAGTAGCTTAATAAATTAAGTACTTCCTGGTATGGTTACTGTACTGTTAACTCCCAAAAAGAATCTGGATTGTGGTGAGGGAACAGAGAAAAAAGCTCATTTAGGACCTGCACTTACGAAGGGGGTAGGCAGCTGTATATCAGGGAGTAAAGCTTCTGAGAATAAAAACAGCTGGAGCTTGTTAAGGTAATTACACAGGGGAAAGGATAATGTACTGGGAACTCCTCAGAAGAATCTGATTTGTGGTGAGGGGAGAGAGATAAAAGCTCATTTAGGAACGACATGAACATGCTGCATAGGTAGCTGTTTATCAGTAAATATCTCCACTGAGATTAAGAAAAGCAGTAGCTTAATAAATTAAGTACTTCCTGGTATGGTTACTGTACTGGTAACTCCCCAAAAGAATCTGGATTGTGGTGAGGGAACAGAGAAAAAAGCTCATTTAGGACCTGCACTTACGAAGGGGGTAGGCAGCTGTATATCAGGGAGTAAAGCTTCTGAGAATAAAAACAGCTGGAGCTTGTTAAGGAAATTACACAGGAGAAAGGATAAAGTACTGGGAACTCCTCAGAAGAATCTGATTTGTGGTGAGGGGAGAGAGATAAAAGCTCATTTAGGAACGACATGAACATGCTGCGTAGGTAGCTGTTTATCAGTAAATATCTCCACTGAGATTAAGAAAAGCAGTAGCTTAATAAATTAAGTACTTCCTGGTATGGTTACTGTACTGGTAACTCCCCAGAAGAATCTGGATTGTGGTGAGGGAACAGAGAAAAAAGCTCATTTAGGACCTGCACTTACGAAGGGGGTAGGCAGCTGTATATCAGGGAGTAAAGCTTCTGAGAATAAAAACAGCTGCATCTTGTTAAGGTAATTACACAGGGGAAAGGATAATGTACTGGGAACTCCTCAGAAGAATCTGATTTGTGGTGAGGGGAGAGAGATAAAAGCTCATTTAGGAACGACATGAACATGCTGCGTAGGTAGCTGTTTATCAGTAAATATCTCCACTGAGATTAAGAAAAGCAGTAGCTTAATAAATTAAGTACTTCCTGGTATGGTTACTGTACTGGTAACTCCCCAAAAGAATCTGGATTGTGGTGAGGGAACAGAGAAAAAAGCTCATTAGGACCTGCACTTACGAAGGGGGTAGGCAGCTGTATATCAGGGAGTAAAGCTTCTGAGAATAAAAACAGCTGGAGCTTGTTAAGGTAATTACACAGGGGAAAGGATAATGTACTGGGAACTCCTCAGAAGAATCTGATTTGTGGTGAGGGGAGAGAGATAAAAGCTCATTTAGGAACGACATGAACATGCTGCGTAGGTAGCTGTTTATCAGTAAATATCTCCACTGAGATTAAGAAAAGCAGTAGCTTAATAAATTAAGTACTTCCTGGTATGGTTACTGTACTGTTAACTCCCAAAAAGAATCTGGATTGTGGTGAGGGAACAGAGAAAAAAGCTCATTTAGGACCTGCACTTACGAAGGGGGTAGGCAGCTGTATATCAGGGAGTAAAGCTTCTGAGAATAAAAACAGCTGGAGCTTGTTAAGGTAATTACACAGGGGAAAGGATAATGTACTGGGAACTCCTGAGAAGAATCTGATTTGTGGTGAGGGGAGAGAGATAAAAGCTCATTTAGGAACGACATGAACATGCTGCGTAGATAGCTGTTTATCAGTAAATATCTCCACTGAGATTAAGAAAAGCAGTAGCTTAATAAATTAAGTACTTCCTGGTATGGTTACCGTACTGGTAACTCCCCAAAAGAATCTGGATTGTGGTGAGGGAACAGAGAAAAAAGCTCATTTAGGACCTGCACTTACGAAGGGGGTAGGCAGCTGTATATCAGGGAGTAAAGCTTCTGAGAATAAAAACAGCTGGAGCTTGTTAAGGAAATTACACAGGAGAAAGGATAAAGTACTGGGAACTCCTCAGAAGAATCTGATTTGTGGTGAGGGGAGAGAGATAAAAGCTCATTTAGGAACGACATGAACATGCTGCGTAGGTAGCTGTTTATCAGTAAATATCTCCACTGAGATTAAGAAAAGCAGTAGCTTAATAAATTAAGTACTTCCTGGTATGGTTACTGTACTGGTAACTCCCCAGAAGAATCTGGATTGTGGTGAGGGAACAGAGAAAAAAGCTCATTTAGGACCTGCACTTACGAAGGGGGTAGGCAGCTGTATATCAGGGAGTAAAGCTTCTGAGAATAAAAACAGCTGCATCTTGTTAAGGTAATTACACAGGGGAAAGGATAATGTACTGGGAACTCCTCAGAAGAATCTGATTTGTGGTGAGGGGAGAGAGATAAAAGCTCATTTAGGAACGACATGAACATGCTGCGTAGGTAGCTGTTTATCAGTAAATATCTCCACTGAGATTAAGAAAAGCAGTAGCTTAATAAATTAAGTACTTCCTGGTATGGTTACTGTACTGGTAACTCCCCAAAAGAATCTGGATTGTGGTGAGGGAACAGAGAAAAAAGCTCATTAGGACCTGCACTTATGAAGGGGGTAGGCAGCTGTATATCAGGGAGTAAAGCTTCTGAGAATAAAAACAGCTGCAGCTTGTTAAGGTAATTACACAGGGGAAAGGATAATGTACTGGGAACTCCTCAGAAGAATCTGATTTGTGGTGAGGGGAGAGAGATAAAAGCTCATTTAGGAACGACATGAACATGCTGCGTAGGTAGCTGTTTATCAGTAAATATCTCCACTGAGATTAAGAAAAGCAGTAGCTTAATAAATTAAGTACTTCCTGGTATGGTTACTGTACTGTTAACTACCAAAAAGAATCTGGATTGTGGTGAGGGAACAGAGAAAAAAGCTCATTTAGGACCTGCACTTACGAAGGGGGTAGGCAGCTGTATATCAGGGAGTAAAGCTTCTGAGAATAAAAACAGCTGGAGCTTGTTAAGGTAATTACACAGGGGAAAGGATAATGTACTGGGAACTCCTGAGAAGAATCTGATTTGTGGTGAGGGGAGAGAAATAAAAGCTCATTTAGGAACGACATGAACATGCTGCATAGGTAGCTGTTTATCAGTAAATATCTCCACTGAGATTAAGAAAAGCAGTAGCTTAATAAATTAAGTACTTCCTGGTATGGTTACTGTACTGGTAACTCCCCAAAAGAATCTGGATTGTGGTGAGGGAACAGAGAAAAAAGCTCATTTATGACCTGCACTTACGAAGGGGGTAGGCAGCTGTATATCAGGGAGTAAAGCTTCTGAGAATAAAAACAGCTGGAGCTTGTTAAGGAAATTACACAGGAGAAAGGATAAAGTACTGGGAACTCCTCAGAAGAATCTGATTTGTGGTGAGGGGAGAGAGATAAAAGCTCATTTAGGAACGACATGAACATGCTGCGTAGGTAGCTGTTTATCAGTAAATATCTCCACTGAGCTTTAGAAAAGCAGTAGCTTAATAAATTAAGTACTTCCTGGTATGGTTACTGTACTGGTAACTCCCCAAAAGAATCTGGATTGTGGTGAGGGAACAGAGAAAAAAGCTCATTTAGGACCTGCACTTTCGAAGGGGTTAGGCAGCTGTATATCAGGGAGTGAAGCTTATGAGAATAAAAACAGCTGCAGCTTGTTAAGGTAATTACACAGGGGAAAGGATAATGTACTGGGAACTCCTCAGAAGAATCTGATTTGTGGTGAGGGGAGAGAGATAAAAGCTCATTTAGGAACGACATGAACATGCTGCGTAGGTAGCTGTTTATCAGTAAATATCTCCACTGAGATTAAGAAAAGCAGTAGCTTAATAAATTAAGTACTTCCTGGTATGGTTACTGTACTGTTAACTACCAAAAAGAATCTGGATTGTGGTGAGGGAACAGAGAAAAAAGCTCATTTAGGACCTGCACTTACGAAGGGGGTAGGCAGCTGTATATCAGGGAGTAAAGCTTCTGAGAATAAAAACAGCTGGAGCTTGTTAAGGTAATTACACAGGGGAAAGGATAATGTACTGGGAACTCCTGAGAAGAATCTGATTTGTGGTGAGGGGAGAGAAATAAAAGCTCATTTAGGAACGACATGAACATGCTGCATAGGTAGCTGTTTATCAGTAAATATCTCCACTGAGATTAAGAAAAGCAGTAGCTTAATAAATTAAGTACTTCCTGGTATGGTTACTGTACTGGTAACTCCCCAAAAGAATCTGGATTGTGGTGAGGGAACAGAGAAAAAAGCTCATTTATGACCTGCACTTACGAAGGGGGTAGGCAGCTGTATATCAGGGAGTAAAGCTTCTGAGAATAAAAACAGCTGGAGCTTGTTAAGGAAATTACACAGGAGAAAGGATAAAGTACTGGGAACTCCTCAGAAGAATCTGATTTGTGGTGAGGGGAGAGAGATAAAAGCTCATTTAGGAACGACATGAACATGCTGCGTAGGTAGCTGTTTATCAGTAAATATCTCCACTGAGCTTTAGAAAAGCAGTAGCTTAATAAATTAAGTACTTCCTGGTATGGTTACTGTACTGGTAACTCCCCAAAAGAATCTGGATTGTGGTGAGGGAACAGAGAAAAAAGCTCATTTAGGACCTGCACTTTCGAAGGGGTTAGGCAGCTGTATATCAGGGAGTGAAGCTTATGAGAATAAAAACAGCTGCAGCTTGTTAAGGTAATTACACAGGGGAAAGGATAATGTACTGGGAACTCCTCAGAAGAATCTGATTTGTGGTGAGGGGAGAGAGATAAAAGCTCATTTAGGAACGACATGAACATGCTGCGTAGGTAGCTGTTTATCAGTAAATATCTCCACTGAGATTAAGAAAAGCAGTAGCTTAATAAATTAAGTACTTCCTGGTATGGTTACTGTACTGGTAACTCCCCAAAAGAATCTGGATTGTGGTGAGGGAACAGAGAAAAAAGCTCATTTAGGAACTGCACTTACGAAGGGGGTAGGCAGCTGTATATCAGGGAGTAAACCTTCTGAGAATAAAAACAGCTGGAGCTTGTTAAGGTAATTACACAGGAGAAAGGATAAAGTACTGGGAACTCCTCAGAAGAATCTGATTTGTGGTGAGGGGAGAGAGATAAAAGCTCATTTAGGAACGACATGAACATGCTGCGTAGGTAGCTGTTTATCAGTAAATATCTCCACTGAGCTTTAGAAAAGCAGTAGCTTAATAAATTAAGTACTTCCTGGTATGGTTACTGTACTGGTAACTCCCCAAAAGAATCTGGATTGTGGTGAGGGAACAGAGAAAAAAGCTCATTTAGGACCTGCACTTACGAAGGGGGTAGGCAGCTGTATATCAGGGAGTAAAGCTTCTGAGAATAAAAACAGCTGCAGCTTGTTAAGGTAATTACACAGGGGAAAGGATAATGTACTGGGAACTCCTCAGAAGAATCTAATTTGTGGTGAGGGGAGAGAGATAAAAGCTCATTTAGGAACGACATGAACATGCTGCGTAGGTAGCTGTTTATCAGTAAATATCTCCACTGAGATTAAGAAAAGCAGTAGCTTAATAAATTAAGTACTTCCTGGTATGGTTACTGTACTGGTAACTCCCCAAAAGAATCTGGATTTTGGTGAGGGAATAGAGAAAAAAGCTCATTTAAGACCTGCACTTACGAAGGGGGTAGGCATCTGTATATCAGGGAGTAAAGCTTCTGAGAATAAAAACAGCTGCAGCTTGTTAAGGTAATTACACAGGGGAAAGGATAATGTACTGGCAACTCCTCAGAAGAATCTGATTTGTGGTGAGGGGAGAGAGATAAAAGCTCATTTAAGAACGACATGAACATGCTGCGTAGGTAGCTGTTTATCAGTAAATATCTCCACTGAGATTAAGAAAAGCAGTAGCTTAATAAATTAAGTACTTCCTGGTATGGTTACTGTACTGGTAACTCCCCAAAAGAATCTGGATTGTGGTGAGGGAACAGAGAAAAAAGCTCATTTAGGACCTGCACTTACGAAGGGGGTAGGGAGCTGTATATCAGGGACTAAACCTTCTGAGAATAAAAACAGCTGGAGCTTGTTAAGGTAATTACACAGGGGAAAGGATAATGTACTGGGAACTCCTCAGAAGAATCTGATTTGTGGTGAGGGGAGAGAGATAAAAGCTCATTTAGGAACGACATGAACATGCTGCGTAGGTAGCTGTTTATCAGTAAATATCTCCACTGAGCTTTAGAAAAGCAGTAGCTTAATAAATTAAGTACTTCCTGGTATGGTTACTGTACTGGTAACTCCCCAAAAGAATCTGGATTGTGGTGAGGGAACAGAGAAAAAAGCTCATTTAGGACCTGCACTTATGAAGGGGGTAGGTAGGTGTATATCAGGGAGTAAACCTTCTGAGAATAAAAACAGCTGGAGCTTGTTAAGGTAATTACACAGGAGAAAGGATAAAGTACTGGGAACTCCTCAGAAGAATCTGATTTGTGGTGAGGGGAGAGAGATAAAAGCTCATTTAGGAACGACATGAACATGCTGCGTAGGTAGCTGTTTATCAGTAAATATCTCCACTGAGCTTTAGAAAAGCAGTAGCTTAATAAATTAAGTACTTCCTGGTATGGTTACTGTACTGGTAACTCCCCAAAAGAATCTGGATTGTGGTGAGGGAACAGAGAAAAAAGCTCATTTAGGACCTGCACTTTCGAAGGGGTTAGGCAGCTGTATATCAGGGAGTAAAGCTTATGAGAATAAAAACAGCTGCAGCTTGTTAAGGTAATTACACAGGGGAAAGGATAATGTACTGGGAACTCCTCAGAAGAATCTGATTTGTGGTGAGGGGAGAGAGATAAAAGCTCATTTAGGAACGACATGAACATGCTGCGTAGGTAGCTGTTTATCAGTAAATATCTCCACTGAGATTAAGAAAAGCAGTAGCTTAATAAATTAAGTACTTCCTGGTATGGTTACTGTACTGGTAACTCCCCAAAAGAATCTGGATTGTGGTGTGGGAACAGAGAAAAAAGCTCATTTAGGACCTGCACTTACGAAGGGGGTAGGCAGCTGTATATCAGGGACTAAACCTTCTGAGAATAAAAACAGCTGGAGCTTGTTAAGGTAATTACACAGGGGAACGATAATGTACTGGGAACTCCTCAGAAGAATCTGATTTGTGGTGAGGGGAGAGAGATAAAAGCTCATTTAGGAACGACATGAACATGCTGCGTAGGTAGCTGTTTATCAGTAAATATCTCCACTGAGATTAAGAAAAGCAGTAGCTTAATAAATTAAGTACTTCCTGGTATGGTTACTGTACTGGTAACTCCCCAAAAGAATCTGGATTGTGGTGAGGGAACAGAGAAAAACGCTCATTTAGGAACTGCACTTACGAAGGGGGTAGGCAGCTGTATATCAGGGAGTAAACCATCTGAGAATAAAAACAGCTGGAGCTTGTTAAGGTCATTACACAGGAGAAAGGATAAAGTACTGGGAACTCCTCAGAAGAATCTGATTTGTGGTGAGGGGAGAGAGATAAAAGCTCATTTAGGAACGACATGAACATGCTGCGTAGGTAGCTGTTTATCAGTAAATATCTCCACTGAGCTTTAGAAAAGCAGTAGCTTAATAAATTAAGTACTTCCTGGTATGGTTACTGTACTGGTAACTCCCCAAAAGAATCTGGATTGTGGTGAGGGAACAAAGAAAAATGCTCATTTAGGACCTGCACTTACGAAGGGGGTAGGCAGCTGTATATCAGGGAGTAAAGCTTCTGAGAATAAAAACAGCTGCAGCTTGTTAAGGTAATTACACAGGGGAAAGGATAATGTACTGGGAACTCCTCAGAAGAATCTAATTTGTGGTGAGGGGAGAGAGATAAAAGCTCATTTAGGAACGACATGAACATGCTGCGTAGGTAGCTGTTTATCAGTAAATATCTCCACTGAGATTAAGAAAAGCAGTAGCTTAATAAATTAAGTACTTCCTGGTATGGTTACTGTACTGGTAACTCCCCAAAAGAATCTGGATTTTGGTGAGGGAATAGAGAAAAAAGCTCATTTAAGACCTGCACTTACGAAGGGGGTAGGCAGCTGTATATCAGGGAGTAAAGCTTCTGAGAATAAAAACAGCTGCAGCTTGTTAAGGTAATTACACAGGGGAAAGGATAATGTACTGGGAACTCCTCAGAAGAATCTGATTTGTGGTGAGGGGAGAGAGATAAAAGCTCATTTAAGAACGACATGAACATGCTGCGTAGGTAGCTGTTTATCAGTAAATATCTCCACTGAGATTAAGAAAAGCAGTAGCTTAATAAATTAAGTACTTCCTGGTATGGTTACTGTACTGGTAACTCCCCAAAAGAATCTGGATTGTGGTGAGGGAACAGAGAAAAAAGCTCATTTAGGACCTGCACTTACGAAGGGGGTAGGCAGCTGTATATCAGGGACTAAACCTTCTGAGAATAAAAACAGCTGGAGCTTGTTAAGGTAATTACACAGGGGAAAGGATAATGTACTGGGAACTCCTCAGAAGAATCTGATTTGTGGTGAGGGGAGAGAGATAAAAGCTCATTTAGGAACGACATGAACATGCTGCATAGGTAGCTGTTTATCAGTAAATATCTCCACTGAGCTTTAGAAAAGCAGTAGCTTAATAAATTAAGTACTTCCTGGTATGGTTACTGTACTGGTAACTCCCCAAAAGAATCTGGATTGTGGTGAGGGAACAGAGAAAAAAGCTCATTTATGACCTGCACTTACGAAGGGGGTAGGCAGCTGTATATCAGGGAGTAAACCTTCTGAGAATAAAAACAGCTGGAGCTTGTTAAGGTAATTACACAGGAGAAAGGATAAAGTACTGGAAACTCCTCAGAAGAATCTGATTTGTGGTGAGGGGAGAGAGATAAAAGCTCATTTAGGAACGACATAAACATGCTGCGTAGGTAGCTGTTTATCAGTAAATATCTCCACTGAGCTTTAGAAAAGCAGTAGCTTAATAAATTAAGTACTTCCTGGTATGGTTACTGTACTGGTAACTCCCCAAAAGTATCTGGATTGTGGTGAGGGAACAGAGAAAAAAGCTCATTTAGGACCTGCACTTACGAAGGGGGTAGGCAGCTGTATATCAGGGTGTAAAGCTTCTGAGAATAAAAACAGCTGGAGCTTGTTACGGTAATTACACAGGGGAAAGGATAATGTACTGGGAACTCCTCAGAAGAATCTGATTTGTGGTGAGGGGAGAGAGATAAAAGCTCATTTAGGAACGACATGAACATGCTGCGTAGGTAGCTGTTTATCAGTAAATATCTCCACTGAGATTAAGAAAAGCAGTAGCTTAATAAATTAAGTACTTCCTGGTATGGTTACTGTACTGGTAACTCCCCAAAAGAATCTGGATTGTGGTGAGGGAACAGAGAAAAAAGCTCATTTAGGACCTGCACTTACGAAGGGGGTAGGCAGCTGTATATCAGGGAGTAAACCTTCTGAGAATAAAAACAGCTGGAGCTTGTTAAGGTAATTACACAGGAGAAAGGATAAAGTACTCGGAACTCCTCAGAAGAATCTGATTTGTGGTGAGGGGAGAGAGATAAAAGCTCATTTAGGAACGACATGAACATGCTGCGTAGGTAGCTGTTTATCAGTAAATATCTCCACTGAGCTTTAGAAAAGCAGTAGCTTAATAAATTAAGTACTTCCTGGTATGGTTACTGTACTGGGAACTCCCCAAATGAATCTGGATTGTGGTGAGGGAACAGAGAAAAAAGCTCATTTAGGACCTGCACTTACGAAGGGGGTAGGCAGCTGTATATCAGCGAGTAAAGCTTCTGAGAATAAAAACAGCTGCAGCTTGTTAAGGTAATTACACAGGGGAAAGGATAATGTACTGGGAACTCCTCAGAAGAATCTGATTCGTGGTGAGGGGAGAGAGATAAAAGCTCATTTGGGAACGACATGAACATGCTGCGTAGGTAGCTGTTTATCAGTAAATATCTCCACTGAGATTAAGAAAAGCAGTAGCTTAATAAATTAAGTACTTCCTGGTATGGTTACTGTACTGGTAACTCCCCAAAAGAATCTGGATTGTGGTGAGGGAACAGAGAAAAAAGCTCATTTAGGACCTGCACTTACGAAGGGGGTAGGCAGCTGTATATCAGGGAGTAAACCTTCTGAGAATAAAAACAGCTGGAGCTTGTTAAGGTAATTACACAGGGGAAAGGATAATGTACTGGGAACTCCTCAGAAGAACCTGATTTGTGGTGAGGGGAGAGAGATAAAAGCTCATTTAGGAACGACATAAACATGCTACTTAGGTAGGTGTTTATCAGTAAATATCTCCACTGAGATTAAGAAAAGCAGTAGGTTAATAAATTAAGTCCTTCCTGGTATGGTTACTGTACTGGTAACACCCCGAAAGAATCTGGATTGTGGTGAGCTAACAGAGAAAAAAGCTCATTTAGGACCTGCACTTACGAAGGGGGTAGTCAGCTGTATATCAGGGAGTAAACCTTCTGAGAATAAAAACAGCTGGGGCTTGTTAAGGTAATTACACAGGGGAGAGGATAATGTACTGGGAACTCCTCAGAAGAATCTGATTTGTGGTGAGGGGAGAGAGATAAAAGCTCATTTAGGAACGAAATGAACGTGCTGCGTAGGTAGCTGTTTATCAGTAAATATCTCCACTGAGATTAAGAAAAGCAGTAGCTTAATAAATTAAGTACTTCCTGGTATGGTTATTGTACTGGTAACTCCCCAAAAGAATCTGGATTGTGGTGAGGGAACAGAGAAAAAAGCTCATTTAGGACCTGCACTTACGAAGGGGGTAGGCAGCTGTATATCAGGGAGTAAACCTTCTGAGAATAAAAACAGCTGGAGCTTGTTAAGGTAATTACACAGGAGAAAGGATAAAGTACTGGAACTCCTCAGAAGTATCTGATTTGTGGTGAGGGGAGAGAGATAAAAGCTCATTTAGGAACGACATGAACATGCTGCTTAGGTAGCTGTTTATCAGTAAATATCTCCACTGAGCTTTAGAAAAGCAGTAGCTTAATAAATTAAGTACTTCCTGGTATGGTTACTGTACTGGTAACTCCCCAAAAGAATCTGGATTGTGGTGAGGGAACAGAGAAAAAAGCTCATTTAGGACCTGCACTTACGAAGGGGTTAGGCAGCTGTATATCAGGGAGTAAAGCTTCTGAGAATAAAAACAGCTGCAGCTTGTTAAGGTAATTACACAGGGGAAAGGATAATGTACTGGGAACTCCTCAGAAGAATCTGATTTGTGGTGAGGGAGAGAGATAAAAGCTCATTTAGGAACGACATGAACATGCTGCGCAGGTAGCTGTTTATCAGTAAATATCTCCACTGAGATTAAGAAAAGCAGTAGCTTAATAAATTAAGTACTTCCTGGTATGGTTACTGTACTGGTAACACCCCAAAAGAATCTGGATTGTGGTGAGGGAACAGAGAAAAAAGCTCATTTAGGACCTGCACTTACGAAGGGGGTAGGCAGCTGTATATCAGGGAGTAAAGCTTCTGAGAATAAAAACAGCTGGAGCTTGTTAAGGTAATTACACAGGGGAAAGGATAATGTACTGGGAACTTCTCAGAAGAATCGATTTGTGGTGAGGGGAGAGAGATAAAAGCTCATTTAGGAACGAAATGAACGTGCTGCGTAGGTAGCTGTTTATCAGTAAATATCTCCACTGAGATTAAGAAAAGCAGTAGCTTAATAAATTAAGTACTTCCTGGTATGGTTACTGTACTGGTAACTCCCCAAAAGAATCTGGATTGTGGTGAGGGAACAGAGAAAAAAGCTCATTTAGGACCTGCACTTACGAAGGGGGTAGGCAGCTGTATATCAGGGAGTAAACCTTCTGAGAATAAAAACAGCTGGAGCTTGTTAAGGTAATTACACAGGAGAAAGGATAAAGTACTGGGAACTCCACAGAAGAATCTGATTTGTGGTGAGGGGAGAGAGATAAAAGCTCATTTAGGAACGACATGAACATGCTGCGTAGGTAGCTGTTTATCAGTAAATATCTCCACTGAACTTTAGAAAAGCAGTAGCTTAATAAATTAAGTACTTCCTGGTATGGTTACTGTACTGGTAACTCCCAAAAGAATCTGGATTGTGGTGAGGGAACAGAGAAAAAAGCTCATTTAGGACCTGCACTTACGAAGGGGGTAGGCAGCTGTATATCAGGGAGTAAAGCTTCTGAGAATAAAAACAGCTGGAGCTTGTTAAGGTAATTACACAGGGGAAAGGATATGTACTGGGAACTCCTCAGAAGAATCTGATTTGTGGTGAGGGGGAGAGAGATAAAAGCTCATTTAGGAACGACATGACATGCTGCGTAGGTAGCTGTTTATCAGTAAATATCTCCACTGAGATTAAGAAAAGCAGTAGCTTAATAAATTAAGTACTTCTTGGTATGGTTACTGTACTGGTAACTCCCCAAAAGAGTCTGGATTGTGGTGAGGGAACAGAGAAAAAAGCTCATTTAGGACCTGCACTTACGAAGGGGGTAGGCAGCTGTATATCAGGGAGTAAAGCTTCTGAGAATAAAAACAGCTGCAGCTTGTTAAGGTAATTACACAGGGGAAAGGATAATGTACTGGGAACTCCTCAGAAGAATCTGATTTGTGGTGAGGGGAGAGAGATAAAAGCTCATTTAGGAACGACATGAACATGCTGCGTAGGTAGCTGTTTATCAGTAAATATCTCCACTGAGATTAAGAAAAGCAGTAGCTTAATAAATTAAGTACTTCCTGGTATGGTTACTGTACTGGTAACTCCCCAAAAGAATCTGGATTGTGGTGAGGGAACAGAGAAAAAAGCTCATTTAGGAACTGCACTTACGAAGGGGGTAGGCAGCTGTATATCAGGGAGTAAACCTTCTGAGAATAAAAACAGCTGGAGCATGTTAAGGTAATTACACAGGAGAAAGGATAAAGTACTGGGAACTCCTCAGAAGAATCTGATTTGTGGTGAGGGGAGAGAGAATAAAAGCTCATTTAGGAACGACATGAACATGCTGCGTAGGTAGCTGTTTATCAGTAAATATCTCCACTGAGCTTTAGAAAAGCAGTAGCTTAATAAATTAAGTACTTCCTGGTATGGTTACTGTACTGGTAACTCCCCAAAAGAATCTGGATTGTGGTGAGGGAACAAAGAAAAAAGCTCATTTAGGACCTGCACTTACGAAGGGGGTAGGCAGCTGTATATCAGGGAGTAAAGCTTCTGAGAATAAAAACAGCTGCAGCTTGTTAAGGTAATTACACAGGGGAAAGGATAATGTACTGGGAACTCCTCAGAAGAATCTGATTCGTGGTGAGGGGAGAGTGATAAAAGCTCATTTGTGAACGACATGAACATGCTGCGTAGGTAGCTGTTTATCAGTAAATATCTCCACTGAGATTAAGAAAAGCAGTAGCTTAATAAATTAAGTACTTCCTGGTATGGTTACTGTACTGGTAACTCCCCAAAAGAATCTGGACTGTGGTGAGGGAACAGAGAAAAAAGCTCATTTAGGACCTGCACTTACGAAGGGGGTAGGCAGCTGTATATCAGGGAGTAAACCTTCTGAGAATAAAAACAGCTGGAGCTTGTTAAGGTAATTACACAGGGGAGAGGATAATGTACTGGGAACTCCTCAGAAGAATCTGATTTGTGGTGAGGGGAGAGAGATAAAAGCTCATTTAGGAACGAAATGAACGTGCTGCGTAGGTAGCTGTTTATCAGTAAATATCTCCACTGAGATTAAGAAAAGCAGTAGCTTAATAAATTAAGTACGTCCTGGTATGGTTATTGTACTGGTAACTCCCCAAAAGAATCTGGATTGTGGTGAGGGAACAGAGAAAAAAGCTCATTTAGGACCTGCACTTACGAAGGGGGTAGGCAGCTGTATATCAGGGAGTAAACCTTCTGAGAATAAAAACAGCTGGAGCTTGTTAAGGTAATTACACAGGGGAAAGGATAATGTACTGGGAACTCCTCAGAAGAATCTGATTTGTGGTGAGGGGAGAGAGATAAAAGCTCATTTAGGAACGACATGAACATGCTGCGTAGGTAGCTGTTTATCAGTAAATATCTCCACTGAGATTAAGAAAAGCAGTAGCTTAATAAATTAAGTACTTCCTGGTATGGTTTACTGTACTGGTAACTCCCCAAAAGAATCTGGATTGTGGTGAGGGAACAGAGAAAAAAGCTCATTTAGGACCTGCACTTACGAAGGGGGTAGGCAGCTGTATATCAGGGAGTAAAGCTTCTGAGAATAAAAAGAGCTGCAGCTTGTTAAGGTAATTACACAGGGGAAAGGATAATGTACTGGGAACTCCTCAGAAGAATCTGATTTGTGGTGAGGGGAGAGAGATAAAAGCTCATTTAGGAACGACATGAACATGCTGCGTAGGTAGCTGTTTATCAGTAACTATCTCCACTGAGATTAAGAAAAGCAGTAGCTTAATAAATTAAGTACTTCCTGGTATGGTTACTGTACTGGTAACTCCCCAAAAGAATCTGGATTGTGTGAGGGAACATAGAAAAAAGCTCATTTAGACCTGCACTTACGAAGGGGGTAGGCAGCTGTATATCAGGGAGTAAACCTTCTGAGAATAAAAACAGCTGGAGCTTGTTAAGGTAATTACACAGGAGAAAGGATAAAGTACTGGGAACTCCTCAGAAGAATCTGATTTGTGGTGAGGGGAGAGAGATAAAGCTCATTTAGGAACGACATGAACATGCTGCGTAGGTAGCTGTTTATCAGTAAATATCTCCACTGAGCTTTAGAAAAGCAGTAGCTTAATAAATTAAGTACTTCCTGGTATGGTTACTGTACTGGTAACTCCCCAAAAGAATCTGGATTGTGGTGAGGGAACAGAGAAAAAAGCTCATTTAGGACCTGCACTACGAAGGGGGTAGGCAGCCTGTATATCAGGGAGTAAAGCTTCTGAGAATAAAAACAGCTGGAGCTTGTTAAGGTAATTACACAGGGGAAAGGATAATGTACTGGGAACTCCTCAGAAGAATCTGATTTTGTTGTGAGGGGAGAGAGATAAAAGCTCATTTAGAACGACATGAACATGCTGCGTAGGTAGCTGTTTATCAGTAAATATCTCCACTGAGATTAAGAAAAGCAGTAGCTTAATAAATTATGACTTCCTGGTATGGTTACTGTACTGGTAACTCCCCAAAAGAATCTGGATTGTGGTGAGGGAACAGAGAAAAAAGCTCATTTAGGACCTGCACTTACGAAGGGGGTAGGCAGCTGTATATCAGGGAGTAAACCTTCTGAGAATAAAAACAGCTGGAGCTTGTAAAGGTAATTACACAGGAGAAAGGATAAAGTACTGGGAACTCCTCAGAAGAATCTGATTTGTGGTGAGGGGAGAGAGATAAAAGCTCATTAGGAACGACATGAACATGCTGCGTAGGTAGCTGTTTATCAGTAAATATCTCCACTGAGCTTTAGAAAAGCAGTAGCTTAATAAATTAAGTACTTCCTGGTATGGTTACTGTACTGGTAACTCCCCAAAAGAATCTGGATTGTGTGAGGGAACAGAGAAAAAAGCTCATTTATGACCTGCACTTACGAAGGGGGTAGGCAGCTGTATATCAGGGAGTAAAGCTTCTGAGAATAAAAACAGCTGCAGCTTGTTAAGGTAATTACACAGGGAAAGGATAATGTACTGGGAACTCCTCAGAAGAATCTGATTTGTGGTGAGGGGAGAGAGATAAAAGCTCATTTAAGAACGACATGAACATGCTGCGTAGGTAGCTGTTTATCAGTAAATATCTCCACTGAGATAAGAAAAGCAGTAGCTTAATAAATTAAGTACTTCCTGGTATGGTTACTGTACTGGTAACTCCCCAAAAGAATCTGGATTGTGGTGAGGGAACAGAGAAAAAAGCTCATTTAGGACCCGCACTTACGAAGGGGTAGGCAGCTGTATATCAGGGACTAAACCTTCTGAGATAAAAACAGCTGGAGCTTGTTAAGTAATTACACAGGGGAAAGGATAATGTACTGGGAACTTCTCAGAAGAATCTGATTTGTGGTGAGGGGAGAGAGATAAAAGCTCATTTAGGAACGACATGAACGTGCTGCGTAGGTAGCTGTTTATCAGTAAATATCTCCACTGAGATTAAGAAAAGCAGTAGCTTAATAATTAAGTACTTCCTGGTATGGTTACTGTACTGGTAACACCCCAAAAGAATCTGGATTGTTGGTGAGGGAACAGAGAAAAAAGCTCATTTAGGACCTGCACTTACGAAGGGGGTAGGCAGCTGTATATCAGGGAGTAAAGCTTCTGAGAATAAAAACAGCTGGAGCTTGTTAAGGTAATTACACAGGGGAAAGGATAATGTACTGGGAACTTCTCAGAAGAATCTGATTTGTGGTGAGGGGAGAGAGATAAAAGCTCATTTAGGAACGAAATGAACGTGCTGCGTAGGTAGCTGTTTATCAGTAAATATCTCCACTGAGATTAAGAAAAGCAGTAGCTTAATAAATTAAGTACTTCCTGGTATGGTTACTGTACTGGTAACTCCCCAAAAGAATCTGGATTGTGGTGAGGGAACAGAGAAAAAAGCTCATTTAGGACCTGCACTTACGAAGGGGGTAGGCAGCTGTATATCAGGGAGTAAACCTTCTGAGAATAAAAAACAGCTGGAGCTTGTTAAGGTAATTACACAGGAGAAAGGATAAAGTACTGGGAACTCCGCAGAAGAATCTGATTTGTGGTGAGGGGAGAGAGATAAAAGCTCATTTAGGAACGACATGAACATGCTGCGTAGGTAAGCTGTTTATCAGTAAATATCTCCACTGAACTTTAGAAAAGCAGTAGCTTAATAAATTAAGTACTTCCTGGTATGGTTACTGTACTGGTAACTCCACAAAAGAATCTGGATTGTGGTGAGGGAACAGAGAAAAAAGCTCATTTAGACCTGCACTTACGAAGGGGGTAGGCAGCTGTATATCAGGGAGTAAAGCTTCTGGAGAATAAAAACAGCTGGAGCTTGTTAAGGTAATTACACAGGGGAAAGGATAATGTACTGGAACTCCTCAGAAGAATCTGATTTGTGGTGAGGGGAGAGAGATAAAAGCTCATTTAGGAACGACATGAACATGCAGCGTAGGTAGCAGTTTATCAGTAAATATCTCCACTGAGATTATGAAAGCAGTAGCTTAATAAATTAAGTACTTCTTGGTATGGTTACTGTACTGGTAACTCCCCAAAAGAGTCTGGATTGTGGTGAGGGAACAGAGAAAAAAGCTCATTTAGGACCTGCACTTACGAAGGGGTAGGCAGCTGTATATCAGGGAGTAAAGCTTCTGAGAATAAAAACAGCTGCAGCTTGTTAAGGTAATTACACAGGGGAAAGGATAATGTACTGGGAACTCCTCAGAAGAATCTGATTTGTGGTGAGGGGAGAGAGATAAAAGCTCATTTAGGAACGACATGAACATGCTGCGTAGGTAGCTGTTTATCAGTAAATATCTCCACTGAGATAAGAAAAGCAGTAGCTTAATAAATTAAGTACTCCTGGTATGGTTACTGTACTGGTAACTCCCCAAAAGAATCTGGATTGTGGTGAGGGAACAGAGAAAAAAGCTCATTAGGAACTGCACTTTACGAAGGGGGTAGGCAGCTGTATATCAGGGAGTAAACCTTCTGAGAATAAAAACAGCTGGAGCATGTTAAGGTAATTACACAGGAGAAAGGATAAAGTACTGGAACTCCTCAGAAGAATCTGATTTGTGGTGAGGGGAGAGAGATAAAAGCTCATTTAGGAAACGACATGAACATACTGCGTAGGTAGCTGTTTATCAGTAAATATCTCCACTGAGCTTTAGAAAAGCAGTAGCTTAATAAATTAAGTACTTCCTGGTATGGTTACTGTACTGGTAACTCCCCAAAAGAATCTGGATTGTGGTGAGGGAACAAAGAAAAAAGCTCATTTAGGACCTGCACTTACGAAGGGGGTAGGCAGCTGTATATCAGGGAGTAAAGCTTCTGAGAATAAAAACAGCTGCAGCTGTTAAGGTAATTACACAGGGGAAAGGATAATGTACTGGGAACTCCTCAGAAGAATCTGATTCGTGGTGAGGGGAGAGTGATAAAAGCTCATTTGGGAACGACATGAACATGCTGCGTAGGTAGCTGTTTATCAGTAAATATCTCCACTGAGATTAAGAAAAGCAGTAGCTTAATAAATTAAGTACTTCCTGGTATGGTTACTGTACTGGTAACTCCCCAAAAGAATCTGGACTGTGGTGAGGGAACAGAGGAAAAACGCTCATTTAGGACCTGCACTTACGAAGGGGGTAGGCAGCTGTATATCAGGGAGTAAACCTTCTGAGAATAAAAACAGCTGGAGCTTGTTAAGGTAATTACACAGGGGAGAGGATAATGTACTGGGAACTCCTCAGAAGGAATCTGATTTGTGGTGAGGGGAGAGAGATAAAAGCTCATTAGGAACGAAATGAACGTGCTGCGTAGGTAGCTGTTTATCAGTAAATATCTCCACTGAGATTAAGAAAAGCAGTAGCTTAATAATTAAGTACGTCCTGGTATGGTTATTGTACTGGTAACTCCCCAAAAGAATCTGGATTGTGGTGAGGGAACAGAGAAAAAAGCTCATTTAGGACCTGCACTTACGAAGGGGGTAGGCAGCTGTATATCAGGGAGTAAACCTTCTGAGAATAAAAAAAGCTGGAGCTTGTTAAGGTAATTACACAGGGGAAAGGATAATGTACTGGGAACTCCTCCAGAAGAATCTGATTTGGGTGAGGGGAGAGAGATAAAAGCTCATTTAGGAACGACATGAACATGCTGCGTAGGTAGCTGTTTATCAGTAAATATCTCCACTGAGATTAAGAAAAGCAGTAGCTTAATAAATTAAGTACTTCCTGGTATGGTTACTGTACTGGTAACTCCCCAAAAGAATCTGGATTGTGGTGAGGGAACAGAGAAAAAAGCTCATTTAGGACCTGCACTTTACGAAGGGGGTAGGCAGCTGTATATCAGGGAGTAAAGCTTCTGAGATTAAAAAGAGCTGCAGCTTGTTAAGGTAATTACACAGGGAAAGGATAATGTACTGGGAACTCCTCAGAAGAATCTGATTTGTGGTGAGGGAGAGAGATAAAAGCTCATTAGGAACGACATGAACATGCTGCGTAGGTAGCTGTTTATCAGTAAATATCTCCACTGAGATTAAGAAAAGCAGTAGCTTAATAAATTAAGTACTTCCTGGTATGGTTACTGTACTGGTAATTCCCCAAAAGAATCTGGATTGTGGTGAGGGAACATAGAAAAAAGCTCATTTAGGACCTGCACTTACGAAGGGGGTAGGCAGCTGTATATCAGGGAGTAAACCTTCTGAGAATAAAAACAGCTGGAGCTTGTTAAGGTAATTACACAGGAGAAAGGATAAAGTACTGGGAACTCCTCAGAAGAATCTGATTTGTGGTGAGGGGAGAGAGATAAAAGCTCATTTAGGAACGACATGAACATGCTGCGTAGGTAGCTGTTTATCAGTAAACTATCTCCACTGAGCTTTAGAAAAGCAGTAGCTTAATAAATTAAGTACTTCCTGG
>NW_025956071.1:0-33076 GCF_023159225.1 Perognathus longimembris pacificus | reverse complement strand
AAAAGCTCATTTAGGACCTGCACTTACGAGGGGGTAGGCAGCTGTATATCAGGGAGTAAACCTTCTGAGAATAAAAACAGCTGGAGCTTGTTAAGGTAATTACACAGGAGAAAGGATAAAGTACTGGGAACTCCTCAGAAGAATCTGATTTGTGGTGAGGGGAGAGAGATAAAAGCTCATTTAGGAACGACATGAACATGCTGCGTAGGTAGCTGTTTATCAGTAAATATCTCCACTGAGATTAAGAAAAGCAGTAGCTTAATAAATTAAGTACTTCCTGGTATGGTTACTGTACTGGTAACCTTCCAAAAGAATCTGGATTGTGGTGAGGGAACAGAGAAAAAAGCTCATTTAGGACCTGCACTTACGAAGGGGGTAGGCAGCTGTATATCAGCGAGTAACCTTCTGAGAAAAAAAACAGCTGGAGCTTGTTAAGGTAATTACACAGGAGAAAGGATAAAGTACTGGGAAGTCTTCAGAAGAATCTGATTTGTGGTGAGGTGAGAGAGATAAAAGCTCATTTAGGAACGACATGAACATGCTGCGTAGGTAGCTGTTTATCAGTAAATATCTCCACTGAGCTTTAGAAAAGCAGTAGCTTAATAAATTAAGTACTTCCTGGTATGGTTACTGTACTGGTAACTCCCCAAAAGAATCTGGATTGTGGTGAGGGAACAGAGAAAAAAGCTCATTTAGGACCTGCACTTACCAAGGGGTTAGGCAGCTGTATATTCAGGGAGTAAAGCTTCTGAGAATAAAAGCAGCTGCATCTTGTTAAGGTAATTACACAGGGGAAAGGATAATGTACTGGGAATTCCTCAGAAGAATCTGATTTGTGGTGAGGGGGAGAGAGATAAAAGCACATTTAGGAACGACATGAACATGCTGCGTAGGTAGCTGTTTATCAGTAAATATCTCCACTGAGATTAAGAAAAGCAGTAGCTTAATAAATTAAGTACTTCCTGGTATGGTTACTGTACTGTTAACTCCCCAAAAGAATCTGGATTGTGGTGAGGGAACAGAGAAAAAAGCTCATTTAGGACCCTGCACTTACGAAGGGGGTAGGCAGCTGTATATCAGGGAGTAAACCTTCTGAGAATAAAAACACTGGAGCTTGTTAAGGTAATTACACAGGGGAAAGGATAATGTACTGGGAACTCCTCAGAAGAATCTGATTTGTGGTGAGGGGAGAGAGATAAAAGCTCAATTAGGAACGACATGAACATGCTGCGTAGGTAGCTGTTTATCAGTAAATATCTCCACTGAGATTAAGAAAAGCAGTAGCTTAATAAATTAAGTACTTCCTGGTATGGTTACTGTACTGGTAACTCCCCAAAAGAATCTGGATTTTGTGAGGGAACAGAGAAAAAAGCTCATTTAGGACCTGCACTTACGAAGGGGGTAGGCAGCTGTATATCAGGGAGTAAACCTTCTGAGAATAAAAACAGCTGGAGCTTGTTAAGGTAATTACACAGGAGAAAGGATAAAGTACTGGGAACTCCTCAGAAGAATCTGATTTGTGGTGAGGGGAGAGAGATAAAAGCTCATTTAGGAACGACATGAACATGCTGCGTAGGTAGCTGTTTATCAGTAAATATCTCCACTGTGCTTTAGAAAAGCAGTAGCTTAATAAATTAAGTACTTCCTGGTATGGTTACTGTACTGGTAACTCCCAAAAGAATCTGGATTGTGGTGAGGGAACAGAGAAAAAAGCTCATTTAGGACCTGCACTTACGAAGGGGGTAGGCAGCTGTATATCAGGGAGTAAAGCTTCTGAGAATAAAAACAGCTGCAGCTTGTTAAGGTAATTACACAGGGGAAAGGATAATGTACTGGGAACTCCTCAGAAGAATCTGATTTGTGGTGAGGGGAGAGAGATAAAAGCTCATTTAGGAACGACATGAACATGCTGCGTAGGTAGCTGTTTATCAGTAAATATCTCCACTGAGATTAAGAAAAGCAGTAGCTTAATAAATTAAGTACTTCCTGGTATGGTTACTGTACTGGTAACTCCCCAAAAGAATCTGGATTGTGGTGAGGGAACAGAGAAAAAAGCTCATTTAGGACCTGCACTTACGAAGGGGGTAGGCAGCTGTATATCAGGGAGTAAACCTTCTGAGAATAAAAACAGCTGGAGCTTGTTAAGGTAATTACACAGGAGAAAGGATAAAGTACTGGGAACTCCTCAGAAGAATCTGATTTGTGGTGAGGGGAGAGAGATAAAAGCTCATTTAGGAACGACATGAACATGCTGCGTAGGTAGCTGTTTATCAGTAAATATCTCCACTGAGCTTTAGAAGGCAGTAGCTTAATAAATTAAGTACTTCCTGGTATGGTTACTGTACTGGTAACTCCCCAAAAGAATCTGGATTGTGGTGAGGGAACAGAGAAAAAAGCTCATTTAGGACCTGCACTTACGAAGGGGATAGGCAGCTGTATATCAGGGAGTAAAGCTTCTGAGAATAAAAACAGCTGCAGCTTGTTAAGGTAATTACACAGGAGAAAGGATAATGTACTGGGAACTCCTCAGAAGAATCTGATTTGTGGTGAGGGGAGAGAGATAAAAGCTCATTTAGGAACGACATGAACATGCTGCGTAGGTAGCTGTTTATCAGTAAATATCTCCACTGAGATTAAGAAAAGCAGTAGCTTAATAAATTAAGTACTTCCTGGTATGGTTACTGTACTGGTAACTCCCCAAAAGAATCTGGATTGTGGTGAGGGAACAGAGAAAAAAGCTCATTTAGGACCTGCACTTACGAAGGGGGTAGGCAGCTGTATATCAGGGACTAAACCTTCTGAGAATAAAAACAGCTGGAGCTTGTTAAGGTAATTACACAGGGGAAAGGATAATGTACTGGGAACTCCTCAGAAGAATCTGATTTGTGGTGAGGGGAGAGAGATAAAAGCTCATTTAGGAACGACATGAACGTGCTGCGTAGGTAGCTGTTTATCAGTAAATATCTCCACTGAGATTAAGAAAAGCAGTAGCTTAATAAATTAAGTACTTCCTGGTATGTTTACTGTACTGGTAACTCCCCAAAAGAATCTGGATTGTGGTGAGGGAACAGAGAAAAAAGCTCATTTAGGACCTGCACTTACGAAGGGGGTAGGCAGCTGTATATCAGGGAGTAAAGCTTCTGAGAATAAAAACAGCTGCAGCTTGTTAAGGTAATTACACAGGGGAAAGGATAATGTACTGGGAACTCCTCAGAAGAGTCTGATTTGTGGTGAGGGGAGAGAGATAAAAGCTCATTTAGGAACGACATGAACATGCTGCGTAGGTAGCTGTTTATCAGTAAATATCTCCACTGAGCTTAAGAAAAGCAGTAGCTTAATAAATTAAGTACTTCCTGGTATGGTTACTGTACTGGTAACTCCCCAAAAGAATCTGGATTGTGGTGAGGGAACAGAGAAAAAAGCTCATTTAGGACCTGCACTTACGAAGGGGGTAGGCAGCTGTATATCAGGGAGTAAACCTTCTGAGAATAAAAACAGCTGGAGATTGTTAAGGTAATTACACAGGAGAAAGGATAAAGTACTGGGAACTCCTCAGAAGAATCTGATTTGTGGTGAGGGGAGAGAGATAAAAGCTCATTTAGGAACGACATGAACATGCTGCGTAGGTAGCTGTTTATCAGTAAATATCTCCACTGAGATTAAGAAAAGCAGTAGCTTAATAAATTAAGTACTTCCTGGTATGGTTACTGTACTGGTAACCTTCCAAAAGAATCTGGATTGTGGTGAGGGAACAGAGAAAAAAGCTCATTTAGGACCTGCACTTACGAAGGGGGTAGGCAGCTGTATATCAGCGAGTAAACCTTCTGAGAATAAAAACAGCTGGAGCTTGTTAAGGTAATTACACAGGAGGAAGGATAAAGTACTGGGAAGTCTTCAGAAGAATCTGATTTGTGGTGAGGTGAGAGAGATAAAAGCTCATTTAGGAACGACATGAACATGCTGCGTAGGTAGCTGTTTATCAGTAAATATCTCCACTGAGCTTTAGAAAAGCAGTAGCTTAATAAATTAAGTACTTCCTGGTATGGTTACTGTACTGGTAACTCCCCAAAAGAATCTGGATTGTGGTGAGGGAACAGAGAAAAAAGCTCATTTAGGACCTGCACTTACGAAGGGGGTAGGCAGCTGTATATCAGGGAGTAAACCTTCTGAGAATAAAAACAGCTGGAGATTGTTAAGGTAATTACACAGGAGAAAGGATAAAGTACTGGGAACTCCTCAGAAGAATCTGATTTGTGGTGAGGGGAGAGAGATAAAAGCTCATTTAGGAACGACATGAACATGCTGCGTAGGTAGCTGTTTATCAGTAAATATCTCCACTGAGATTAAGAAAAGCAGTAGCTTAATAAATTAAGTACTTCCTGGTATGGTTACTGTACTGGTAACCTTCCAAAAGAATCTGGATTGTGGTGAGGGAACAGAGAAAAAAGCTCATTTAGGACCTGCACTTACGAAGGGGGTAGGCAGCTGTATATCAGCGAGTAAACCTTCTGAGAATAAAAACAGCTGGAGCTTGTTAAGGTAATTACACAGGAGAAAGGATAAAGTACTGGGAAGTCTTCAGAAGAATCTGATTTGTGGTGAGGTGAGAGAGATAAAAGCTCATTTAGGAACGACATGAACATGCTGCGTAGGTAGCTGTTTATCAGTAAATATCTCCACTGAGCTTTAGAAAAGCAGTAGCTTAATAAATTAAGTACTTCCTGGTATGGTTACTGTACTGGTAACTCCCCAAAAGAATCTGGATTGTGGTGAGGGAACAGAGAAAAAAGCTCATTTAGGACCTGCACTTACGAAGGGGTTAGGCAGCTGTATATCAGGGAGTAAAGCTTCTGAGAATAAAAACAGCTGCATCTTGTTAAGGTAATTACACAGGGGAAAGGATAATGTACTGGGAACTCCTCAGAAGAATCTGATTTGTGGTGAGGGGAGAGAGATAAAAGCACATTTAGGAACGACATGAACATGCTGCGTAGGTAGCTGTTTATCAGTAAATATCTCCACTGAGATTAAGAAAAGCAGTAGCTTAATAAATTAAGTACTTCCTGGTATGGTTACTGTACTGTTAACTCCCCAAAAGAATCTGGATTGTGGTGAGGGAACAGAGAAAAAAGCTCATTTAGGACCTGCACTTACGAAGGGGGTAGGCAGCTGTATATCAGGGACTAAACCTTCTGAGAATAAAAACAGCTGGAGCTTGTTAAGGTAATTACACAGGGGAAAGGATAATGTACTGGGAACTCCTCAGAAGAATCTGATTTGTGGTGAGGGGAGAGAGATAAAAGCTCATTTAGGAACGACATGAACGTGCTGCGTAGGTAGCTGTTTATCAGTAAATATCTCCACTGAGATTAAGAAAAGCAGTAGCTTAATAAATTAAGTACTTCCTGGTATGTTTACTGTACTGGTAACTCCCCAAAAGAATCTGGATTGTGGTGAGGGAACAGAGAAAAAAGCTCATTTAGGACCTGCACTTACGAAGGGGGTAGGCAGCTGTATATCAGGGAGTAAAGCTTCTGAGAATAAAAACAGCTGCAGCATGTTAAGGTAATTACACAGGGGAAAGGATAATGTACTGGGAACTCCTCAGAAGGGTCTGATTTGTGGTGAGGGGAGAGAGATAAAAGCTCATTTAGGAACGACATGAACATGCTGCGTAGGTAGCTGTTTATCAGTAAATATCTCCACTGA
This sequence comes from Perognathus longimembris pacificus, assembly GCF_023159225.1. Taxonomy (NCBI): domain Eukaryota; kingdom Metazoa; phylum Chordata; class Mammalia; order Rodentia; family Heteromyidae; genus Perognathus; species Perognathus longimembris. Next base: position 27,367 of record NW_025956071.1, on the reverse strand, counting down.
GCTTAAGAAAAGCAGTAGCTTAATAAATTAAGTACTTCCTGGTATGGTTACTGTACTGGTAACTCCCCAAAAGAATCTGGATTGTGGTGAGGGAACAGAGAAAAAAGCTCATTTAGGACCTGCACTTACGAAGGGGGTAGGCAGCTGTATATCAGGGAGTAAACATTCTGAGAATAAAAACAGCTGGAGATTGTTAAGGTAATTACACAGGAGAAAGGATAAAGTACTGGGAACTCCTCAGAAGAATCTGATTTGTGGTGAGGGGAGAGAGATAAAAGCTCATTTAGGAACGACATGAACATGCTGCGTAGGTAGCTGTTTATCAGTAAATATCTCCACTGAGATTAAGAAAAGCAGTAGCTTAATAAATTAAGTACTTCCTGGTATGGTTACTGTACTGGTAACCTTCCAAAAGAATCTGGATTGTGGTGAGGGAACAGAGAAAAAAGCTCATTTAGGACCTGCACTTACGAAGGGGGTAGGCAGCTGTATATCAGCGAGTAAACCTTCTGAGAATAAAAACAGCTGGAGCTTGTTAAGGTAATTACACAGGAGAAAGGATAAAGTACTGGGAAGTCTTCAGAAGAATCTGATTTGTGGTGAGGTGAGAGAGATAAATGCTCATTTAGGAACGACATGAACATGCTGCGTAGGTAGCTGTTTATCAGTAAATATCTCCACTGAGCTTTAGAAAAGCAGTAGCTTAATAAATTAAGTACTTCCTGGTATGGTTACTGTACTGGTAACTCCCCAAAAGAATCTGGATTGTGGTGAGGGAACAGAGAAAAAAGCTCATTTAGGACCTGCACTTACGAAGGGGTTAGGCAGCTGTATATCTGGGAGTAAAGCTTCTGAGAATAAAAACAGCTGCATCTTGTTAAGGTAATTACACAGGGGAAAGGATAATGTACTGGGAACTCCTCAGAAGAATCTGATTTGTGGTGAGGGGAGAGAGATAAAAGCACATTTAGGAACGACATGAACATGCTGCGTAGGTAGCTGTTTATCAGTAAATATCTCCACTGAGATTAAGAAAAGCAGTAGCTTAATAAATTAAGTACTTCCTGGTATGGTTACTCTACTGTTAACTCCCCAAAAGAATCTGGATTGTGGTGAGGGAACAGAGAAAAAAGCTCATTTAGGACCTGCACTTACGAAGGGGTAGGCAGCTGTATATCAGGGACTAAACCTTCTGAGAATAAAAACAGCTGGAGCTTGTTAAGGTAATTACACAGGGGAAAGGATAATGTACTGGGAACTCCTCAGAAGAATCTGATTTGTGGTGAGGGGAGAGAGATAAAAGCTCATTTAGGAACGACATGAACGTGCTGCGTAGGTAGCTGTTTATCAGTAAATATCTCCACTGAGATTAAGAAAAGCAGTAGCTTAATAAATTAAGTACTTCCTGGTATGTTAACTGTACTGGTAACTCCCCAAAAGAATCTGGATTGTGGTGAGGGAACAGAGAAAAAAGCTCATTTAGGACCTTCACTTACGAAGGGGGTAGGCAGCTGTATATCAGGGAGTAAAGCTTCTGAGAATAAAAACAGCTGCAGCTTGTTAAGGTAATTACACAGGGGAAAGGATAATGTACTGGGAACTCCTCAGAAGAGTCTGATTTGTGGTGAGGGGAGAGAGATAAAAGCTCATTTAGGAACGACATGAACATGCTGCGTAGGTAGCTGTTTATCAGTAAATATCTCCACTGAGCTTAAGAAAAGCAGTAGCTTAATAAATTAAGTACTTCCTGGTATGGTTACTGTACTGGTAACTCCCCAAAAGAATCTGGATTGTGGTGAGGGAACAGAGAAAAAAGCTCATTTAGGACCTGCACTTACGAAGGGGGTAGGCAGCTGTATATCAGGGAGTAAACCTTCTGAGAATAAAAACAGCTGGAGATTGTTAAGGTAATTACACAGGAGAAAGGATAAAGTACTGGGAACTCCTCAGAAGAATCTGATTTGTGGTGAGGGGAGAGAGATAAAAGCTCATTTAGGAACGACATGAACATGCTGCGTAGGTAGCTGTTTATCAGTAAATATCTCCACTGAGATTAAGAAAAGCAGTAGCTTAATAAATTAAGTACTTCCTGGTATGGTTACTGTACTGGTAACCTTCCAAAAGAATCTGGATTGTGGTGAGGGAACAGAGAAAAAAGCTCATTTAGGACCTGCACTTACGAAGGGGGTAGGCAGCTGTATATCAGCGAGTAAACCTTCTGAGAATAAAAACAGCTGGAGCTTGTTAAGGTAATTACACAGGAGAAAGGATAAAGTACTGGGAAGTCTTCAGAAGAATCTGATTTGTGGTGAGGTGAGAGAGATAAAAGCTCATTTAGGAACGACATGAACATGCTGCGTAGGTAGCTGTTTATCAGTAAATATCTCCACTGAGATTAAGAAAAGCAGTAGCTTAATAAATTAAGTACTTCCTGGTATGGTTACTGTACTGGTAACTCCCCAAAAGAATCTGGATTGTGGTGAGGGAACAGAGAAAAAAGCTCATTTAGGACCTGCACTTACGAAGGGGTTAGGCAGCTGTATATCAGGGAGTAAAGCTTCTGAGAATAAAAACAGCTGCATTTGTTAAGGTAATTACACAGGGGAAAGGATAATGTACTGGGAACTCCTCAGAAGAGTCTGATTTGTGGTGAGGGGAGAGAGATAAAAGCTCATTTAGGAACGACATGAACATGCTGCGTAAGTAGCTGTTTATCAGTAAATATCTCCACTGAGCTTAAGAAAAGCAGTAGCTTAATAAATTAAGTACTTCCTGGTATGGTTACTGTACTGGTAACTCCCCAAAAGAATCTGGATTGTGGTGAGGGAACAGAGAAAAAAGCTCATTTAGGACCTGCACTTACGAAGGGGGTAGGCAGCTGTATATCAGGGAGTAAACCTTCTGGGAATAAAAACAGCTGGAGATTGTTAAGGTAATTACACAGGAGAAAGGATAAAGTACTGGGAACTCCTCAGAAGAATCTGATTTGTGGTGAGGGGAGAGAGATAAAAGCTCATTTAGGAACGACATGAACATGCTGCGTAGGTAGCTGTTTATCAGTAAATATCTCCACTGAGATTAAGAAAAGCAGTAGCTTAATAAATTAAGTACTTCCTGGTATGGTTACTGTACTGGTAACCTTCCAAAAGAATCTGGATTGTGGTGAGGGAACAGAGAAAAAAGCTCATTTAGGACCTGCACTTACGAAGGGGGTAGGCAGCTGTATATCAGCGAGTAAACCTTCTGAGAATAAAAACAGCTGGAGCTTGTTAAGGTAATTACACAGGAGAAAGGATAAAGTACTGGGAAGTCTTCAGAAGAATCTGATTTGTGGTGAGGTGAGAGAGATAAAAGCTCATTTAGGAACGACATGAACATGCTGCGTAGGTAGCTGTTTATCAGTAAATATCTCCACTGAGCTTTAGAAAAGCAGTAGCTTAATAAATTAAGTACTTCCTGGTATGGTTACTGTACTGGTAACTCCCCAAAAGAATCTGGATTGTGGTGAGGGAACAGAGAAAAAAGCTCATTTAGGACCTGCACTTACGAAGGGGTTAGGCAGCTGTATATCAGGGAGTAAAGCTTCTGAGAATAAAAACAGCTGCATCTTGTTAAGGTAATTACACAGGGGAAAGGATAATGTACTGGGAACTCCTCAGAAGAATCTGATTTGTGGTGAGGGGAGAGAGATAAAAGCACATTTAGGAACGACATGAACATGCTGCGTAGGTAGCTGTTTATCAGTAAATATCTCCACTGAGATTAAGAAAAGCAGTAGCTTAATAAAATAAGTACTTCCTGGTATGGTTACTGTACTGGTAACTCCCCAAAAGAATCTGGATTTTGGTGAGGGAACAGAGAAAAAAGCTCATTTAGGACCTGCACTTACGAAGGGGGTAGGCAGCTGTATATCAGGGAGTAAAACTTCTGAGAATAAAAACAGCTGGAGCTTGTTAAGGTAATTACACAGGAGAAAGGATAAAGTACTGGGAACTCCTCAGAAGAATCTGATTTGTGGTGAGGGGAGAGAGATAAAAGCTCATTTAGGAACGACATGAACATGCTGCGTAGGTAGCTGTTTATCAGTAAATATCTCCACTGAGCTTTAGAAAAGCAGTAGCTTAATAAATTAAGTACTTCCTGGTATGGTTACTGTACTGGTAACTCCCCAAAAGAATCTGGATTGTGGTGAGGGAACAGAGAAAAAAGCTCATTTAGGACCTGCACTTACGAAGGGGGTAGGCAGCTGTATATCAGGGAGTAAAGCTTCTGAGAATAAAAACAGCTGCAGCTTGTTAAGGTAATTACACAGGGGAAAGGATAATGTACTGGGAACTCCTCAGAAGAATCTGATTTGTGGTGAGGGGAGAGAGATAAAAGCTCATTTAGGAACGACATGAACATGCTGCGTAGGTAGCTGTTTATCAGTAAATATCTCCACTGAGATTAAGAAAAGCAGTAGCTTAATAAATTAAGTACTTCCTGGTATGGTTACTGTACTGGTAACTCCCCAAAAGAATCTGGATTGTGGTGAGGGAACAGAGAAAAAAGCTCATTTAGGACCTGCACTTACGAAGGGGGTAGGCAGCTGTATATCAGGGAGTAAACCTTCTGAGAATAAAAACAGCTGGAGCTTGTTAAGGTAATTACACAGGAGAAAGGATAAAGTACTGGGAACTCCTCAGAAGAATCTAATTTGTGGTGAGGGGAGAGAGATAAAAGCTCATTTAGGAACGACATGAACATGCTGCGTAGGTAGCTGTTTATCAGTAAATATCTCCACTGAGCTTTAGAAAAGCAGTAGCTTAATAAATTAAGTACTTCCTGGTATGGTTACTGTACTGGTAACTCCCCAAAAGAATCTGGATTGTGGTGAGGGAACAGAGAAAAAAGCTCATTTAGGACCTGCACTTACGAAGGGGGTAGGCAGCTGTATATCAGGGAGTAAAGCTTCTGAGAATAAAAACAGCTGCAGCTTGTTAAGGTAATTACACAGGGGAAAGGATAATGTACTGGGAACTCCTCAGAAGAATCTGATTTGTGGTGAGGGGAGAGAGATAAAAGCTCATTTAGGAACGACATGAACATGCTGCGTAGGTAGCTGTTTATCAGTAAATATCTCCACTGAGATTAAGAAAAGCAGTAGCTTAATAAATTAAGTACTTCCTGGTATGGTTACTGTACTGGTAACTCCCCAAAAGAATCTGGATTGTGGTGAGGGAACAGAGAAAAAAGCTCATTTAGGACCTGCACTTACGAAGGGGGTAGGCAGCTGTATATCAGGGACTAAACCTTCTGAGAATAAAAACAGCTGGAGCTTGTTAAGGTAATTACACAGGGGAAAGGATAATGTACTCGGAACTCCTCAGAAGAATCTGATTTGTGGTGAGGGGAGAGAGATAAAAGCTCATTTAGGAACGACATGAACGTGCTGCGTAGGTAGCTGTTTATCAGTAAATATCTCCACTGAGATTAAGAAAAGCAGTAGCTTAATAAATTAAGTACTTCCTGGTATGTTTACTGTACTGGTAACTCCCCAAAAGAATCTGGATTGTGGTGAGGGAACAGAGAAAAAAGCTCATTTAGGACCTGCACTTACGAAGGGGGTAGGCAGCTGTATATCAGGGAGTAAAGCTTCTGAGAATAAAAACAGCTGCAGCTTGTTAAGGTAATTACACAGGGGAAAGGATAATGTACTGGGAAATCCTCAGAAGAGTCTGATTTGTGGTGAGGGGAGAGAGATAAAAGCTCATTTAGGAACGACATGAACATGCTGCGTAGGTAGCTGTTTATCAGTAAATATCTCCACTGAGCTTAAGAAAAGCAGTAGCTTAATAAATTAAGTACTTCCTGGTATGGTTACTGTACTGGTAACTCCCCAAAAGAATCTGGATTGTGGTGAGGGAACAGAGAAAAAAGCTCATTTAGGACCTGCACTTACGAAGGGGGTAGGCAGCTGTATATCAGGGAGTAAACCTTCTGAGAATAAAAACAGCTGGAGATTGTTAAGGTAATTACACAGGAGAAAGGATAAAGTACTGGGAACTCCTCAGAAGAATCTGATTTGTGGTGAGGGGAGAGAGATAAAAGCTCATTTAGGAACGACATGAACATGCTGCGTAGGTAGCTGTTTATCAGTAAATATCTCCACTGAGATTAAGAAAAGCAGTAGCTTAATAAATTAAGTACTTCCTGGTATGGTTACTGTACTGGTAACCTTCCAAAAGAATCTGGATTGTGGTGAGGGAACAGAGAAAAAAGCTCATTTAGGACCTGCACTTACGAAGGGGGTAGGCAGCTGTATATCAGCGAGTAAACCTTCTGAGAATAAAAACAGCTGGAGCTTGTTAAGGTAATTACACAGGAGAAAGGATAAAGTACTGGGAAGTCTTCAGAAGAATCTGATTTGTGGTGAGGTGAGAGAGATAAAAGCTCATTTAGGAACGACATGAACATGCTGCGTAGGTAGCTGTTTATCAGTAAATATCTCCACTGAGATTAAGAAAAGCAGTAGCTTAATAAATTAAGTACTTCCTGGTATGGTTACTGTACTGGTAACTCCCCAAAAGAATCTGGATTGTGGTGAGGGAACAGAGAAAAAAGCTCATTTAGGACCTGCACTTACGAAGGGGTTAGGCAGCTGTATATCAGGGAGTAAAGCTTCTGAGAATAAAAACAGCTGCATTTGTTAAGGTAATTACACAGGGGAAAGGATAATGTACTGGGAACTCCTCAGAAGAGTCTGATTTGTGGTGAGGGGAGAGAGATAAAAGCTCATTTAGGAACGACATGAACATGCTGCGTAAGTAGCTGTTTATCAGTAAATATCTCCACTGAGCTTAAGAAAAGCAGTAGCTTAATAAATTAAGTACTTCCTGGTATGGTTACTGTACTGGTAACTCCCCAAAAGAATCTGGATTGTGGTGAGGGAACAGAGAAAAAAGCTCATTTAGGACCTGCACTTACGAAGGGGGTAGGCAGCTGTATATCAGGGAGTAAACCTTCTGGGAATAAAAACAGCTGGAGATTGTTAAGGTAATTACACAGGAGAAAGGATAAAGTACTGGGAACTCCTCAGAAGAATCTGATTTGTGGTGAGGGGAGAGAGATAAAAGCTCATTTAGGAACGACATGAACATGCTGCGTAGGTAGCTGTTTATCAGTAAATATCTCCACTGAGATTAAGAAAAGCAGTAGCTTAATAAATTAAGTACTTCCTGGTATGGTTACTGTACTGGTAACCTTCCAAAAGAATCTGGATTGTGGTGAGGGAACAGAGAAAAAAGCTCATTTAGGACCTGCACTTACGAAGGGGGTAGGCAGCTGTATATCAGCGAGTAAACCTTCTGAGAATAAAAACAGCTGGAGCTTGTTAAGGTAATTACACAGGAGAAAGGATAAAGTACTGGGAAGTCTTCAGAAGAATCTGATTTGTGGTGAGGTGAGAGAGATAAAAGCTCATTTAGGAACGACATGAACATGCTGCGTAGGTAGCTGTTTATCAGTAAATATCTCCACTGAGCTTTAGAAAAGCAGTAGCTTAATAAATTAAGTACTTCCTGGTATGGTTACTGTACTGGTAACTCCCCAAAAGAATCTGGATTTTGGTGAGGGAACAGAGAAAAAAGCTCATTTAGGACCTGCACTTACGAAGGGGGTAGGCAGCTGTATATCAGGGAGTAAAACTTCTGAGAATAAAAACAGCTGGAGCTTGTTAAGGTAATTACACAGGAGAAAGGATAAAGTACTGGGAACTCCTCAGAAGAATCTGATTTGTGGTGAGGGGAGAGAGATAAAAGCTCATTTAGGAACGACATGAACATGCTGCGTAGGTAGCTGTTTATCAGTAAATATCTCCACTGAGCTTTAGAAAAGCAGTAGCTTAATAAATTAAGTACTTCCTGGTATGGTTACTGTACTGGTAACTCCCCAAAAGAATCTGGATTGTGGTGAGGGAACAGAGAAAAAAGCTCATTTAGGACCTGCACTTACGAAGGGGGTAGGCAGCTGTATATCAGGGAGTAAAGCTTCTGAGAATAAAAACAGCTGCAGCTTGTTAAGGTAATTACACAGGGGAAAGGATAATGTACTGGGAACTCCTCAGAAGAATCTGATTTGTGGTGAGGGGAGAGAGATAAAAGCTCATTTAGGAACGACATGAACATGCTGCGTAGGTAGCTGTTTATCAGTAAATATCTCCACTGAGATTAAGAAAAGCAGTAGCTTAATAAATTAAGTACTTCCTGGTATGGTTACTGTACTGGTAACTCCCCAAAAGAATCTGGATTGTGGTGAGGGAACAGAGAAAAAAGCTCATTTAGGACCTGCACTTACGAAGGGGGTAGGCAGCTGTATATCAGGGAGTAAACCTTCTGAGAATAAAAACAGCTGGAGCTTGTTAAGGTAATTACACAGGAGAAAGGATAAAGTACTGGGAACTCCTCAGAAGAATCTAATTTGTGGTGAGGGGAGAGAGATAAAAGCTCATTTAGGAACGACATGAACATGCTGCGTAGGTAGCTGTTTATCAGTAAATATCTCCACTGAGCTTTAGAAAAGCAGTAGCTTAATAAATTAAGTACTTCCTGGTATGGTTACTGTACTGGTAACTCCCCAAAAGAATCTGGATTGTGGTGAGGGAACAGAGAAAAAAGCTCATTTAGGACCTGCACTTACGAAGGGGGTAGGCAGCTGTATATCAGGGAGTAAAGCTTCTGAGAATAAAAACAGCTGCAGCTTGTTAAGGTAATTACACTGGGGAAAGGATAATGTACTGGGAACTCCTCAGAAGAATCTGATTTGTGGTGAGGGGAGAGAGATAAAAGCTCATTTAGGAACGACATGAACATGCTGCGTAGGTAGCTGTTTATCAGTAAATATCTCCACTGAGATTAAGAAAAGCAGTAGCTTAATAAATTAAGTACTTCCTGGTATGGTTACTGTACTGGTAACTCCCCAAAAGAATCTGGATTGTGGTGAGGGAACAGAGAAAAAAGCTCATTTAGGACCTGCACTTACGAAGGGGGTAGGCAGCTGTATATCAGGGACTAAACCTTCTGAGAATAAAAACAGCAGGAGCTTGTTAAGGTAATTACACAGGGGAAAGGATAATGTACTCGGAACTCCTCAGAAGAATCTGATTTGTGGTGAGGGGAGAGAGATAAAAGCTCATTTAGGAACGACATGAACGTGCTGCGTAGGTAGCTGTTTATCAGTAAATATCTCCACTGAGATTAAGAAAAGCAGTAGCTTAATAAATTAAGTACTTCCTGGTATGGTTACTGTACTGGTAACCTTCCAAAAGAATCTGGATTGTGGTGAGGGAACAGAGAAAAATGCTCATTTAGGACCTGCACTTACGAAGGGGGTAGGCAGCTGTATATCAGGGAGTAAAGCTTCTGAGAATAAAAACAGCTGCAGCTTGTTAAGGTAATTACACAGGGGAAAGGATAATGTACTGGGAAATCCTCAGAAGAGTCTGATTTGTGGTGAGGGGAGAGAGATAAAAGCTCATTTAGGAACGACATGAACATGCTGCGTAGGTAGCTGTTTATCAGTAAATATCTCCACTGAGCTTAAGAAAAGCAGTAGCTTAATAAATTAAGTACTTCCTGGTATGGTTACTGTACTGGTAACTCCCCAAAAGAATCTGGATTGTGGTGAGGGAACAGAGAAAAAAGCTCATTTAGGACCTGCACTTACGAAGGGGGTAGGCAGCTGTATATCAGGGAGTAAACCTTCTGAGAATAAAAACAGCTGGAGATTGTTAAGGTAATTACACAGGAGAAAGGATAAAGTACTGGGAACTCCTCAGAAGAATCTGATTTGTGGTGAGGGGAGAGAGATAAAAGCTCATTTAGGAACGACATGAACATGCTGCGTAGGTAGCTGTTTATCAGTAAATATCTCCACTGAGATTAAGAAAAGCAGTAGCTTAATAAATTAAGTACTTCCTGGTATGGTTACTGTACTGGTAACCTTCCAAAAGAATCTGGATTGTGGTGAGGGAACAGAGAAAAAAGCTCATTTAGGACCTGCACTTACGAAGGGGGTAGGCAGCTGTATATCAGCGAGTAAACCTTCTGAGAATAAAAACAGCTGGAGCTTGTTAAGGTAATTACACAGGAGAAAGGATAAAGTACTGGGAAGTCTTCAGAAGAATCTGATTTGTGGTGAGGTGAGAGAGATAAAAGCTCATTTAGGAACGACATGAACATGCTGCGTAGGTAGCTGTTTATCAGTAAATATCTCCACTGAGATTAAGAAAAGCAGTAGCTTAATAAATTAAGTACTTCCTGGTATGGTTACTGTACTGGTAACTCCCCAAAAGAATCTGGATTGTGGTGAGGGAACAGAGAAAAAAGCTCATTTAGGACCTGCACTTACGAAGGGGTTAGGCAGCTGTATATCAGGGAGTAAAGCTTCTGAGAATAAAAACAGCTGCATTTGTTAAGGTAATTACACAGGGGAAAGGATAATGTACTGGGAACTCCTCAGAAGAGTCTGATTTGTGGTGAGGGGAGAGAGATAAAAGCTCATTTAGGAACGACATGAACATGCTGCGTAAGTAGCTGTTTATCAGTAAATATCTCCACTGAGCTTAAGAAAAGCAGTAGCTTAATAAATTAAGTACTTCCTGGTATGGTTACTGTACTGGTAACTCCCAAAAGAATCTGGATTGTGGTGAGGGAACAGAGAAAAAAGCTCATTTAGGACCTGCACTTACGAAGGGGGTAGGCAGCTGTATATCAGGGAGTAAACCTTCTGGGAATAAAAACAGCTGGAGATTGTTAAGGTAATTACACAGGAGAAAGGATAAAGTACTGGGAACTCCTCAGAAGAATCTGATTTGTGGTGAGGGGAGAGAGATAAAAGCTCATTTAGGAACGACATGAACATGCTGCGTAGGTAGCTGTTTATCAGTAAATATCTCCACTGAGATTAAGAAAAGCAGTAGCTTAATAAATTAAGTACTTCCTGGTATGGTTACTGTACTGGTAACCTTCCAAAAGAATCTGGATTGTGGTGAGGGAACAGAGAAAAAAGCTCATTTAGGACCTGCACTTACGAAGGGGGTAGGCAGCTGTATATCAGCGAGTAAACCTTCTGAGAATAAAAACAGCTGGAGCTTGTTAAGGTAATTACACAGGAGAAAGGATAAAGTACTGGGAAGTCTTCAGAAGAATCTGATTTGTGGTGAGGTGAGAGAGATAAAAGCTCATTTAGGAACGACATGAACATGCTGCGTAGGTAGCTGTTTATCAGTAAATATCTCCACTGAGCTTTAGAAAAGCAGTAGCTTAATAAATTAAGTACTTCCTGGTATGGTTACTGTACTGGTAACTCCCCAAAAGAATCTGGATTGTGGTGAGGGAACAGAGAAAAAAGCTCATTTAGGACCTGCACTTACGAAGGGGTTAGGCAGCTGTATATCAGGGAGTAAAGCTTCTGAGAATAAAAACAGCTGCATCTTGTTAAGGTAATTACACAGGGGAAAGGATAATGTACTGGGAACTCCTCAGAAGAATCTGATTTGTGGTGAGGGGAGAGAGATAAAAGCACATTTAGGAACGACATGAACATGCTGCGTAGGTAGCTGTTTATCAGTAAATATCTCCACTGAGATTAAGAAAAGCAGTAGCTTAATAAATTAAGTACTTCCTGGTATGGTTACTGTACTGGTAACTCCCCAAAAGAATCTGGATTTTGGTGAGGGAACAGAGAAAAAAGCTCATTTAGGACCTGCACTTACGAAGGGGGTAGGCAGCTGTATATCAGGGAGTAAAACTTCTGAGAATAAAAACAGCTGGAGCTTGTTAAGGTAATTACACAGGAGAAAGGATAAAGTACTGGGAACTCCTCAGAAGAATCTGATTTGTGGTGAGGGGAGAGAGATAAAAGCTCATTTAGGAACGACATGAACATGCTGCGTAGGTAGCTGTTTATCAGTAAATATCTCCACTGAGCTTTAGAAAAGCAGTAGCTTAATAAATTAAGTACTTCCTGGTATGGTTACTGTACTGGTAACTCCCCAAAAGAATCTGGATTGTGGTGAGGGAACAGAGAAAAAAGCTCATTTAGGACCTGCACTTACGAAGGGGGTAGGCAGCTGTATATCAGGGAGTAAAGCTTCTGAGAATAAAAACAGCTGCAGCTTGTTAAGGTAATTACACAGGGGAAAGGATAATGTACTGGGAACTCCTCAGAAGAATCTGATTTGTGGTGAGGGGAGAGAGATAAAAGCTCATTTAGGAACGACATGAACATGCTGCGTAGGTAGCTGTTTATCAGTAAATATCTCCACTGAGATTAAGAAAAGCAGTAGCTTAATAAATTAAGTACTTCCTGGTATGGTTACTGTACTGGTAACTCCCCAAAAGAATCTGGATTGTGGTGAGGGAACAGAGAAAAAAGCTCATTTAGGACCTGCACTTACGAAGGGGGTAGGCAGCTGTATATCAGGGAGTAAACCTTCTGAGAATAAAAACAGCTGGAGCTTGTTAAGGTAATTACACAGGAGAAAGGATAAAGTACTGGGAACTCCTCAGAAGAATCTAATTTGTGGTGAGGGGAGAGAGATAAAAGCTCATTTAGGAACGACATGAACATGCTGCGTAGGTAGCTGTTTATCAGTAAATATCTCCACTGAGCTTTAGAAAAGCAGTAGCTTAATAAATTAAGTACTTCCTGGTATGGTTACTGTACTGGTAACTCCCCAAAAGAATCTGGATTGTGGTGAGGGAACAGAGAAAAAAGCTCATTTAGGACCTGCACTTACGAAGGGGGTAGGCAGCTGTATATCAGGGAGTAAAGCTTCTGAGAATAAAAACAGCTGCAGCTTGTTAAGGTAATTACACTGGGGAAAGGATAATGTACTGGGAACTCCTCAGAAGAATCTGATTTGTGGTGAGGGGAGAGAGATAAAAGCTCATTTAGGAACGACATGAACATGCTGCGTAGGTAGCTGTTTATCAGTAAATATCTCCACTGAGATTAAGAAAAGCAGTAGCTTAATAAATTAAGTACTTCCTGGTATGGTTACTGTACTGGTAACTCCCCAAAAGAATCTGGATTGTGGTGAGGGAACAGAGAAAAAAGCTCATTTAGGACCTGCACTTACGAAGGGGGTAGGCAGCTGTATATCAGGGACTAAACCTTCTGAGAATAAAAACAGCAGGAGCTTGTTAAGGTAATTACACAGGGGAAAGGATAATGTACTCGGAACTCCTCAGAAGAATCTGATTTGTGGTGAGGGGAGAGAGATAAAAGCTCATTTAGGAACGACATGAACGTGCTGCGTAGGTAGCTGTTTATCAGTAAATATCTCCACTGAGATTAAGAAAAGCAGTAGCTTAATAAATTAAGTACTTCCTGGTATGGTTACTGTACTGGTAACCTTCCAAAAGAATCTGGATTGTGGTGAGGGAACAGAGAAAAATGCTCATTTAGGACCTGCACTTACGAAGGGGGTAGGCAGCTGTATATCAGGGAGTAAAGCTTCTGAGAATAAAAACAGCTGCAGCTTGTTAAGGTAATTACACAGGGGAAAGGATAATGTACTGGGAAATCCTCAGAAGAGTCTGATTTGTGGTGAGGGGAGAGAGATAAAAGCTCATTTAGGAACGACATGAACATGCTGCGTAGGTAGCTGTTTATCAGTAAATATCTCCACTGAGCTTAAGAAAAGCAGTAGCTTAATAAATTAAGTACTTCCTGGTATGGTTACTGTACTGGTAACTCCCCAAAAGAATCTGGATTGTGGTGAGGGAACAGAGAAAAAAGCTCATTTAGGACCTGCACTTACGAAGGGGGTAGGCAGCTGTATATCAGGGAGTAAACCTTCTGAGAATAAAAACAGCTGGAGATTGTTAAGGTAATTACACAGGAGAAAGGATAAAGTACTGGGAACTCCTCAGAAGAATCTGATTTGTGGTGAGGGGAGAGAGATAAAAGCTCATTTAGGAACGACATGAACATGCTGCGTAGGTAGCTGTTTATCAGTAAATATCTCCACTGAGATTAAGAAAAGCAGTAGCTTAATAAATTAAGTACTTCCTGGTATGGTTACTGTACTGGTAACCTTCCAAAAGAATCTGGATTGTGGTGAGGGAACAGAGAAAAAAGCTCATTTAGGACCTGCACTTACGAAGGGGGTAGGCAGCTGTATATCAGCGAGTAAACCTTCTGAGAATAAAAACAGCTGGAGCTTGTTAAGGTAATTACACAGGAGAAAGGATAAAGTACTGGGAAGTCTTCAGAAGAATCTGATTTGTGGTGAGGTGAGAGAGATAAAAGCTCATTTAGGAACGACATGAACATGCTGCGTAGGTAGCTGTTTATCAGTAAATATCTCCACTGAGATTAAGAAAAGCAGTAGCTTAATAAATTAAGTACTTCCTGGTATGGTTACTGTACTGGTAACTCCCCAAAAGAATCTGGATTGTGGTGAGGGAACAGAGAAAAAAGCTCATTTAGGACCTGCACTTACGAAGGGGTTAGGCAGCTGTATATCAGGGAGTAAAGCTTCTGAGAATAAAAACAGCTGCATTTGTTAAGGTAATTACACAGGGGAAAGGATAATGTACTGGGAACTCCTCAGAAGAGTCTGATTTGTGGTGAGGGGAGAGAGATAAAAGCTCATTTAGGAACGACATGAACATGCTGCGTAAGTAGCTGTTTATCAGTAAATATCTCCACTGAGCTTAAGAAAAGCAGTAGCTTAATAAATTAAGTACTTCCTGGTATGGTTACTGTACTGGTAACTCCCCAAAAGAATCTGGATTGTGGTGAGGGAACAGAGAAAAAAGCTCATTTAGGACCTGCACTTACGAAGGGGGTAGGCAGCTGTATATCAGGGAGTAAACCTTCTGGGAATAAAAACAGCTGGAGATTGTTAAGGTAATTACACAGGAGAAAGGATAAAGTACTGGGAACTCCTCAGAAGAATCTGATTTGTGGTGAGGGGAGAGAGATAAAAGCTCATTTAGGAACGACATGAACATGCTGCGTAGGTAGCTGTTTATCAGTAAATATCTCCACTGAGATTAAGAAAAGCAGTAGCTTAATAAATTAAGTACTTCCTGGTATGGTTACTGTACTGGTAACCTTCCAAAAGAATCTGGATTGTGGTGAGGGAACAGAGAAAAAAGCTCATTTAGGACCTGCACTTACGAAGGGGGTAGGCAGCTGTATATCAGCGAGTAAACCTTCTGAGAATAAAAACAGCTGGAGCTTGTTAAGGTAATTACACAGGAGAAAGGATAAAGTACTGGGAAGTCTTCAGAAGAATCTGATTTGTGGTGAGGTGAGAGAGATAAAAGCTCATTTAAGAACGACATGAACATGCTGCGTAGGTAGCTGTTTATCAGTAAATATCTCCACTGAGCTTTAGAAAAGCAGTAGCTTAATAAATTAAGTACTTCCTGGTATGGTTACTGTACTGGTAACTCCCCAAAAGAATCTGGATTGTGGTGAGGGAACAGAGAAAAAAGCTCATTTAGGACCTGCACTTACGAAGGGGTTAGGCAGCTGTATATCAGGGAGTAAAGCTTCTGAGAATAAAAACAGCTGCATCTTGTTAAGGTAATTACACAGGGGAAAGGATAATGTACTGGGAACTCCTCAGAAGAATCTGATTTGTGGTGAGGGGAGAGAGATAAAAGCACATTTAGGAACGACATGAACATGCTGCGTAGGTAGCTGTTTATCAGTAAATATCTCCACTGAGATTAAGAAAAGCAGTAGCTTAATAAATTAAGTACTTCCTGGTATGGTTACTGTACTGGTAACTCCCCAAAAGAATCTGGATTTTGGTGAGGGAACAGAGAAAAAAGCTCATTTAGGACCTGCACTTACGAAGGGGGTAGGCAGCTGTATATCAGGGAGTAAAACTTCTGAGAATAAAAACAGCTGGAGCTTGTTAAGGTAATTACACAGGAGAAAGGATAAAGTACTGGGAACTCCTCAGAAGAATCTGATTTGTGGTGAGGGGAGAGAGATAAAAGCTCATTTAGGAACGACATGAACATGCTGCGTAGGTAGCTGTTTATCAGTAAATATCTCCACTGAGCTTTAGAAAAGCAGTAGCTTAATAAATTAAGTACTTCCTGGTATGGTTACTGTACTGGTAACTCCCCAAAAGAATCTGGATTGTGGTGAGGGAACAGAGAAAAAAGCTCATTTAGGACCTTCACTTACGAAGGGGGTAGGCAGCTGTATATCAGGGAGTAAAGCTTCTGAGAATAAAAACAGCTGCAGCTTGTTAAGGTAATTACACAGGGGACAGGATAATGTACTGGGAACTCCTCAGAAGAATCTGATTTGTGGTGAGGGGAGAGAGATAAAAGCTCATTTAGGAACGACATGAACATGCTGCGTAGGTAGCTGTTTATCAGTAAATATCTCCACTGAGATTAAGAAAAGCAGTAGCTTAATAAATTAAGTACTTCCTGGTATGGTTACTGTACTGGTAACTCCCCAAAAGAATCTGGATTGTGGTGAGGGAACAGAGAAAAAAGCTCATTTAGGACCTGCACTTACGAAGGGGGTAGGCAGCTGTATATCAGGGAGTAAACCTTCTGAGAATAAAAACAGCTGGAGCTTGTTAAGGTAATTACACAGGAGAAAGGATAAAGTACTGGGAACTCCTCAGAAGAATCTAATTTGTGGTGAGGGGAGAGAGATAAAAGCTCATTTAGGAACGACATGAACATGCTGCGTAGGTAGCTGTTTATCAGTAAATATCTCCACTGAGCTTTAGAAAAGCAGTAGCTTAATAAATTAAGTACTTCCTGGTATGGTTACTGTACTGGTAACTCCCCAAAAGAATCTGGATTGTGGTGAGGGAACAGAGAAAAAAGCTCATTTAGGACCTGCACTTACGAAGGGGGTAGGCAGCTGTATATCAGGGAGTAAAGCTTCTGAGAATAAAAACAGCTGCAGCTTGTTAAGGTAATTACACTGGGGAAAGGATAATGTACTGGGAACTCCTCAGAAGAATCTGATTTGTGGTGAGGGGAGAGAGATAAAAGCTCATTTAGGAACGACATGAACATGCTGCGTAGGTAGCTGTTTATCAGTAAATATCTCCACTGAGATTAAGAAAAGCAGTAGCTTAATAAATTAAGTACTTCCTGGTATGGTTACTGTACTGGTAACTCCCCAAAAGAATCTGGATTGTGGTGAGGGAACAGAGAAAAAAGCTCATTTAGGACCTGCACTTACGAAGGGGGTAGGCAGCTGTATATCAGGGACTAAACCTTCTGAGAATAAAAACAGCAGGAGCTTGTTAAGGTAATTACACAGGGGAAAGGATAATGTACTCGGAACTCCTCAGAAGAATCTGATTTGTGGTGAGGGGAGAGAGATAAAAGCTCATTTAGGAACGACATGAACGTGCTGCGTAGGTAGCTGTTTATCAGTAAATATCTCCACTGAGATTAAGAAAAGCAGTAGCTTAATAAATTAAGTACTTCCTGGTATGTTTACTGTACTGGTAACTCCCCAAAAGAATCTGGATTGTGGTGAGGGAACAGAGAAAAAAGCTCATTTAGGACCTGCACTTACGAAGGGGGTAGGCAGCTGTATATCAGGGAGTAAAGCTTCTGAGAATAAAAACAGCTGCAGCTTGTTAAGGTAATTACACAGGGGAAAGGATAATGTACTGGGAACTCCTCAGAAGAGTCTGATTTGTGGTGAGGGGAGAGAGATAAAAGCTCATTTAGGAACGACATGAACATGCTGCGTAGGTAGCTGTTTATCAGTAAATATCTCCACTGAGCTTAAGAAAAGCAGTAGCTTAATAAATTAAGTACTTCCTGGTATGGTTACTGTACTGGAAACTCCCCAAAAGAATCTGGATTGTGGTGAGGGAACAGAGAAAAAAGCTCATTTAGGACCTGCACTTACGAAGGGGGTAGGCAGCTGTATATCAGGGAGTAAACCTTCTGAGAATAAAAACAGCTGGAGATTGTTAAGGTAATTACACAGGAGAAAGGATAAAGTACTGGGAACTCCTCAGAAGAATCTGATTTGTGGTGAGGGGAGAGAGATAAAAGCTCATTTAGGAACGACATGAACATGCTGCGTAGGTAGCTGTTTATCAGTAAATATCTCCACTGAGATTAAGAAAAGCAGTAGCTTAATAAATTAAGTACTTCCTGGTATGGTTACTGTACTGGTAACCTTCCAAAAGAATCTGGATTGTGGTGAGGGAACAGAGAAAAAAGCTCATTTAGGACCTGCACTTACGAAGGGGGTAGGCAGCTGTATATCAGCGAGTAAACCTTCTGAGAATAAAAACAGCTGGAGCTTGTTAAGGTAATTACACAGGAGAAAGGATAAAGTACTGGGAAGTCTTCAGAAGAATCTGATTTGTGGTGAGTTGAGAGAGATAAAAGCTCATTTAGGAACGACATGAACATGCTGCGTAGGTAGCTGTTTATCAGTAAATATCTCCACTGAGCTTTAGAAAAGCAGTAGCTTAATAAATTAAGTACTTCCTGGTATGGTTTCTGTACTGGTAACTCCCCAAAAGAATCTGGATTGTGGTGAGGGAACAGAGAAAAAAGCTCATTTAGGACCTGCACTTACGAAGGGGTTAGGCAGCTGTATATCAGGGAGTAAAGCTTCTGAGAATAAAAACAGCTGCATCTTGTTAAGGTAATTACACAGGGGAAAGAATAATGTACTGGGAACTCCTCAGAAGAATCTGATTTGTGGTGAGGGGAGAGAGATAAAAGCACATTTAGGAACGACATGAACATGCTGCGTAGGTAGCTGTTTATCAGTAAATATCTCCACTGAGATTAAGAAAAGCAGTAGCTTAATAAATTAAGTACTTCCTGGTATGGTTACTGTACTGTTAACTCCCCAAAAGAATCTGGATTGTGGTGAGGGAACAGAGAAAAAAGCTCATTTAGGACCTAAACTTACGAAGGGGGTAGGCAGCTGTATATCAGGGAGTAAACCTTCTGAGAATAAAAACAGCTGGAGCTTGTTAAGGTAATTACACCTGGGAAAGGATAATGTACTGGGAACTCCTCAGAAGAATCTGATTTGTGGTGAGGGGAGAGAGATAAAAGCTCATTTAGGAACGACATGAACATGCTGCGTAGGTAGCTGTTTATCAGTAAATATCTCCACTGAGATTAAGAAAAGCAGTAGCTTAATAAATTAAGTACTTCCTGGTATGGTTACTGTACTGGTAACTCCCCAAAAGAATCTGGATTTTGGTGAGGGAACAGAGAAAAAAGCTCATTTAGGACCTGCACTTACGAAGGGGGTAGGCAGCTGTATATCAGGGAGTAAACCTTCTGAGAATAAAAACAGCTGGAGCTTGTTAAGGTAATTACACAGGAGAAAGGATAAAGTACTGGGAACTCCTCAGAAGAATCTGATTTGTGGTGAGGGGAGAGAGATAAAAGCTCATTTAGGAACGACATGAACATGCTGCATAGGTAGCTGTTTATCAGTAAATATCTCCACTGAGCTTTAGAAAAGCAGTAGCTTAATAAATTAAGTACTTCCTGGTATGGTTACTGTACTGGTAACTCCCCAAAAGAATCTGGATTGTGGTGAGGGAACAGAGAAAAAAGCTCATTTAGGACCTGCACTTACGAAGGGGGTAGGCAGCTGTATATCAGGGAGTAAAGCTTCTGAGAATAAAAACAGCTGCAGCTTGTTAAGGTAATTACACAGGGGAAAGGATAATGTACTGGGAACTCCTCAGAAGAATCTGATTTGTGGTGAGGGGAGAGAGATAAAAGCTCATTTAGGAACGACATGAACATGCTGCGTAGGTAGCTGTTTATCAGTAAATATCTCCACTGAGATTAAGAAAAGCAGTAGCTTAATAAATTAAGTACTTCCTGGTATGGTTACTGTACTGGTAACTCCCCAAAAGAATCTGGATTGTGGTGAGGGAACAGAGAAAAAAGCTCATTTAGGACCTGCACTTACGAAGGGGGTAGGCAGCTGTATATCATGGAGTAAACCTTCTGAGAATAAAAACAGCTGGAGCTTGTTAAGGTAATTACACAGGAGAAAGGATAAAGTACTGGGAACTCCTCAGAAGAATCTGATTTGTGGTGAGGGGAGAGAGATAAAAGCTCATTTAGGAACGACATGAACATGCTGCGTAGGTAGCTGTTTATCAGTAAATATCTCCACTGAGCTTTAGAAAAGCAGTAGCTTAATAAATTAAGTACTTCCTGGTATGGTTACTGTACTGGTAACTCCCCAAAAGAATCTGGATTGTGGTGAGGGAACAGAGAAAAAAGCTCATTTAGGACCTGCACTTACGAAGGGGGTAGGCAGCTGTATATCAGGGAGTAAAGCTTCTGAGAATAAAAACAGCTGCAGCTTGTTAAGGTAATTACACAGGGGAAAGGATAATGTACTGGGAACTCCTCAGAAGAATCTGATTTGTGGTGAGGGGAGAGAGATAAAAGCTCATTTAGGAACGACATGAACGTACTGGGTAGGTAGCTGTTTATCAGTAAATATCTCCACTGAGATTAAGAAAAGCAGTAGCTTAATAAATTAAGTACTTCCTGGTATGGTTACTGTACTGGTAACTCCCCAAAAGAATCTGGATTGTGGTGAGGGAACAGAGAAAAAAGCTCATTTAGGACCTGCACTTACGAAGGGGGTAGGCAGCTGTATATCAGGGAGTAAACCTTCTGAGAATAAAAACAGCTGGAGCTTGTTAAGGTAATTACACAGGGGAAAAGATAATGTACTGGGAACTCCTCAGAAGAATCAGATTTGTGGTGAGGGGAGAGAGATAAAAGCTCATTTAGGAACGACATGAACATGCTGCGTAGGTAGCTGTTTATCAGTAAATATCTCCACTGAGATTAAGAAAAGCAGTAGCTTAATAAATTAAGTACTTACTGGTATGGTTACTGTACTGGTAACTCCCCAAAAGAATCTGGATTGTGGTGAGGGAACAGAGAAAAAAGCTCATTTAGGACCTGCACTTACGAAGGGGGTAGGCAACTGTATATCAGGGAGTAAACCTTCTGAGAATAAAAACAGCTGGAGCTTGTTAAGGTAATTACACAGGAGAAAGGATAATGTACTGGGAACTCCTCAGAAGAATCTGATTTGTGGTGAGGGGAGAGAGATAAAAGCTCATTTAGGAACGACATGAACATGCTGCGTAGGTAGCTGTTTATCAGTAAATATCTCCACTGAGCTTTAGAAAAGCAGTAGCTTAATAAATTAAGTACTTCCTGGTATGGTTACTGTACTGGAAACTCCCTAAAATAATCTGGATTGTGGTGAGGGAACAGAGAAAAAAGCTCATTTAGGACCTGCACTTAGGAAGGGGGTAGGCAGCTGTATATCAGGGAGTAAAGCTTCTGAGAATAAAAACAGCTGCAGCTTGTTAAGGTAATTACACAGGGGAAAGGATAATGTACTGGGAACTCCTCAGAAGAATCTGATTTGTGGTGAGGGGAGAGAGATAAAAGCTCATTTAGGAACGACATGAACATGCTGCGTAGGTAGCTGTTTATCAGTAAATATCTCCACTGAGATTAAGAAAAGCAGTAGCTTAATAAATTAAGTACTTCCTGGTATGCTTACTGTACTGGTAACTCCCCAAAAAAATCTGGATTGTGGTGAGGGAACAGAGAAAAAAGCTCATTTAGGACCTGCACTTACGAAGGGGGTAGGCAGCTCTATATCAGGGACTAAACCTTCTGAGAATAAAAACAGCTGGAGCTTGTTAAGGTAATTACACAGGGGAAAGGATAATGTACTGGGAACTCCTCAGAAGAATCTGATTTGTGGTGAGGGGAGAGAGATAAAAGCTCATTTAGGAACGACATGAACATGCTGCGTAGGTAGCTGTTTATCAGTAAATATCTCCACTGACATTAAGAAAAGCAGTAGCTTAATAAATTAAGTACTTCCTGGTATGGTTACTGTACTGGTAACTCCCCAAAAGAATCTGGATTGTGGTGAGGGAACAGAGAAAAAAGCTCATTTAGGACCTGCACTTACGAAGGGGGTAGGCAGCTGTATATCAGGGAGTAAACCTTCTGAGAATAAAAACAGCTGGAGCTTGTTAAGGTAATTACACAGGGGAAAGGATAATGTACTGGGAACACCTCAGAAGAATCTGATTTGTGGTGAGGGGAGAGGAGATAAAAGCTCATTTAGGAACGACATGAACATGCTGCGTAGGTAGCTGTTTATCAGTAAATATCTCCACTGAGATTAAGAAAAGCAGTAGCTTAATAAATTAAGTACTTACTGGTATGGTTACTGTACAGGTAACTCCCCAAAAGAATCTGGATTGTGGTGAGGGAACAGAGAAAAAACCTCATTTAGGACCTGCACTTACGAAGGGGGTAGGCAACTGTATATCAGGGAGTAAACCTTCTGAGAATAAAAAACAGCTGGAGCTTGTTAAGGTAATTACACAGGAGAAAGGATAATGTACTGGGAACTCCTCAGAAGAATCTAATTTGTGGTGAGGGGAGAGAGATAAAAGCTCATTTAGGAACGACAGGAACATGCTGCGTAGGTAGCTGTTTATCAGTAAATATCTCCACTGAGCTTAGAAAAGCAGTAGCTTAATAAATTAAGTACTTCCTGGTATGGTTACTGTACTGGAAACTCCCCAAAATAATCTGGATTGTGGTGAGGGAACAGAGAAAAAAAGCTCATTTAGGACCTGCACTTACGAAGGGGGTAGGCAGCTGTATATCAGGGAGTAAAGCTTCTGAGTATAAAAACAGCTGCAGCTTGTTAAGGTAATTACACAGGGGAAAGGATAATGTACTGGGAACACCTCAGAAGAATCTGATTTGTGGTGAGGGAGAGAGATAAAGCTCATTTAGGAACGACATGAACATGCTGCGTAGGTAGCTGTTTATCAGTAAATATCTCCACTGAGATTAAGAAAAGCAGTAGCTTAATAAATTAAGTACTTCCTGGTATGCTTACTGTACTGGTAACTCCCCAAAAGAATCTGGATTGTGGTGAGGGAACAGAGAAAAAAGCTCATTTAGGACCTGCACTTACGAAGGGGGTAGGCAGCTGTATATCAGGGACTAAACCTTCTGAGAATAAAAACAGCTGGAGCTTGTTAAGGTAATTACACAGGGAAAGGATAATGTACTGGGAACTCCTCAGAAGAATCTGATTTGTGGTTAGGGGAGAGAGATAAAAGCTCATTTAGGAACGACATGAACATGCTGCGTAGGTAGCTGTTTATCAGTAAATATCTCCACTGAGATTAAGAAAAGCAGTAGCTTAATAAATTAAGTACTTCCTGGTATGGTTACTGTACTGGTAACTCCCCAAAAGAATCTGGATTGCGGTGAGGGAACAGAGAAAAAAGCTCATTTAGGACCTGCACTTACGAAGGGGGTAGGCAGCTGTATATCAGGGAGTAAACCTTCTGAGAATAAAAACAGCTGGAGCTTGTTAAGGAAATTACACAGGAGAAAGGATAAAGTACTGGGAACTCCTCAGAAGAATCTGATTTGTGGTGAGGGGAGAGAGATAAAAGCTCATTTAGGAACGACATGAACATGCTGCGTAGGTAGCTGTTTATCAGTAAATATCTCCTCTGAGCTTTAGAAAAGCAGTAGCTTAATAAATTAAGTACTTCCTGGTATGGTTACTGTACTGGTAACTCCCAAAACAATCTGGATTGTGGTGAGTTAACAGAGAAAAAAGCTCATTTAGGACCTGCACTTACGAAGGGGGTAGGCAGCTGTATATCAGGGAGTAAAGCTTTTGAGAATAAAAACAGCTGCAGCTTGTTAAGGTAATTACACAGGGGAAAGGATAATGTACTGGGAACTCCTCAGAAGAATCTGATTTGTGGTGAGGGGAGAGAGATAAAAGCTCATTTAGGAACGACATGAACATGCTGCCTAGGTAGGTGTTTATCAGTAAATATCTCCACTGAGATTAAGAAAAGCAGTAGCTTAATAAATTAAGTACTTCTGGTATGGTTACTGTACTGGTAACTCCCCAAAAGAATCTGGATTGTGGTGAGGGAACAGAGAAAAAAGCTCATTTAGGACCTGCACTTTCGAAGCGGGTAGGCAGCTGTATATCAGGGAGTAAAGCTTCTGAGAATAAAATCAGCTGGAGCTTGTTAAGGTAATTACACAGGGGAAAGGATAATGTACTGGGAACTCCTCAGAAGAATCTGATTTGTGGTGAGGGGAGAGAGATAAAAGCTCATTTAGGAACGACATGAACATGCTGCGTAGGTAGCTGTTTATCAGTAAATATCTCCACTGAGATTAAGAAAAGCAGTAGCTAATAAATTAAGTACTTCCTGGTATGGTTACTGTACTGGTAACTCCCCAAAAGAATCTGGATTGTGGTGAGGGAACAGAGAAAAAAGCTCATTTAGGACCTGCAATTACGAAGGGGGTAGGCAGCTGTATATCAGGGAGTAAACCTTCTGAGAATAAAAACAGCTGGAGCTTGTTAAGGTAATTACACAGGGGAAAGGATAATGTACTGGGAACTCCTCAGAAGATTCTGATTTGTGGTGAGGGGAGAGAGATAAATGATCATTTTCAAACGACATGAACATGCTGCTTAGGTAGCTGTTTATCAGTAAATATCTCCACTGAGATTAAGAAAAGCAGTAGCTTAATAAATTAAGTACTTCCTGGTATGGTTACTGTACTGGTAACTCCCCAAAAGAATCTGGATTCTGGTGAGGGAACAGAGAAAAAAGCTCATTTAGGACCTGCACTTACGAAGGGGGTAGGCAGCTGTATATCAGGGAGTAAAACTTCTGAGAATAAAAACAGCTGGAGCTTGTTAAGGTAATTACACAGGGGAAAGGATAATGTACTGGGAACTCCTCAGAAGATTCTGATTTGTGGTGAGGGGAGAGAGATAAAAGCTCATTTTCAAATGACATGAACATGCTGCGTAGGTAGCTGTTTATCAGTAAATATCTCCACTGAGATTAAGAAAAGCAGTAGCTTAATAAATTAAGTACTTCCTGGTATGGTTACTGTACTGGTAACTCGCCAAAAGAATCTGGATTGTGGTGAGGGAACAGAGAAAAAAGCTCATTTAGGACCTGCACTTACGAAGGGTTAGGCAGCTGTATATCAGGGAGTAAACCTTCTGAGAATAAAAACAGCTGGAGCTTGTTAAGGTAATTACACAGGGAAAGGATAATGTATTGCGAACTCCTCAGAAGAATCTGATTTGTGGTGAGGGGAGAGAGATAAAGCTCATTAAGGAACGACATGAACATGCTGCGTACGTAGCTGTTTATCAGTAAATATCTCCAGTGAGATTAAGAAAAGCAGTAGCTTAATAAATTAAGTACTTCCTGGTATGGTTACTGTACTGGTAACTCCCCAAAAGAATCTGGATTGTGGTGAGGGAACAGAGAAAAAAGCTCATTTAGGACCTGCACTTACGAAGGGGGTAGGCAGCTGTATATCAGGGAGTAAAGCTTCTGAGAATAAAAAAAGCTGGAGCTTGTTAAGGTAATTACACAGGGGAAAGGATAATGTACTGGGAACTCCTAAGAAGAATCTGATATGTGGTGAGGGGAGAGAGATAAAAGCTCATTTAGGAACTACATGTACATGCTGCTTAGGTAGATGTTTATCAGTAAATATCTCCACTGAGATTAAGAAAAGCAGTAGCTTAATAAATTAAGTACTTCCTGGTATGGTTACTGTACTGGTAACTCCCCAAAAGAATCTGGATTGTGGTGAGGGAACAGAGAAAAAGCTCATTTTGGACCTGCAATTACGAAGGGGGTAGGCAGCTGTATATCAGGGAGTAATGCTTCTGACAATAAAAACAGTTGGAGCTTGTTAAGGTAATTACACAGGGGAAAGGATAATGTACTGGGAACTCCTCAGAAGAATCTGATTTGTGGTGAGGGGAGAGAGATAAAAGCTCATTTAGGAACGACATGAACATGCTGCGTAGGTAGCTGTTTATCAGTAAATATCTCCACTGAGATTAAGAAAAGCAGTAGCTTAATAAATTAAGTACTTCCTGGTATGGTTACTGTACTGGTAACTCCCCAAAAGAATCTGGATTGTGGTGAGGGAACAGAGAAAAAAGCTCATTTAGGACCTGCACTTACGAAGGGGGTAGGCAGCTGTATATCAGGGAGTAAACCTTCTGAGAATAAAAACAGCTGGAGCTTGTTAAGGTAATTACACAGGAGAAAGGATAAAGTACTGGGAACTCCTCAGAAGAATCTGATTTGTGGTTAGGGGAGAGAGATAAAAGCTCATTTAGGAACGACATGAATATGCTGCGTAGGTAGCTGTTTATCAGTAAATATCTCCACTGAGCTTTAGAAAAGCAGTAGCTTAATAAATTAAGTACTTCCTGGTATGGTTACTGTACTGGTAACTCCCCAAAAGAATCTGGATTGTGGTGAGGGAACAGAGAAAAAAGCTCATTTAGGACCTGCACTTACAAAGGGGGTAGGCAGCTGTATATCAGGGAGTAAAGCTTCTGAGAATAAAAACAGCTGGAGCTTGTTAAGGTAATTACACAGGAGAAAGGATAATGTACTGGGAACTCCTCAGAAGAATCTGATTTGTGGTGAGGGGAGAGAGATAAAAGCTCATTTAGGAACGACATGAACATGCTGTGTATGTAGCTGTTTATCAGTAAATATCTCCACTGAGCTTTAGAAAAGCAGTAGCTTAATAAATTAAGTACTTCCTGGTATGGTTACTGTACTGGTAACTCCCCAAAATAATCTGGATTGTGGTGAGGGAACAGAGAAAAAAGCTCATTTAGGACGTGCACTTACGAAGGGGGTAGGCAGCTGTATATCAGGGAGTAAAGCTTCTGAGAATAAAAACAGCTGCAGCTTGTTAAGGTAATTACACAGGGGAAAGGATAATGTACTGGGAACTCCTCAGAAGAATCTGATTTGTGGTGAGGGGAGAGAGATAAAAGCTCATTTAGGAACGACATGAACATGCTGCGTAGGTAGCTGTTTATCAGTAAATATCTCCACTGAGATTAAGAAAAGCAGTAGCTTAATAAATTAAGTACTTCCTGGTATGCTTACTGTACTGGTAACTCCCCAAAAGAATCTGGATTGTGGTGAGGGAACAGAGAAAAAAGCTCATTTAGGACCTGCATTTACGAAGGGGGTAGGCAGCTGTATATCAGGGACTAAACCTTCTGAGAGTAAAAACAGCTGGAGCTTGTTAAGGTAATTACACAGGGGAAAGGATAATGTACTTGGAACTCCTTAGAAGAATCTGATTTGTGGTGAGGGGAGAGAGATAAAAGCTCATTTAGGAACGACATGAACATGCTGCGTAGGTAGCTGTTTATCAGTAAATATCTCCACTGAGATTAAGAAAAGCAGTAGCTT